>NC_080685.1:39065667-39367495 GCF_030445035.2 Dasypus novemcinctus | reverse complement strand
TCTGTGTGACTGAGGCCTCTACAAATGCATGGTATGAAACCTCAGCTGAACAAGGCACAAGGTACAGTGGGGCAGGCTGTCTCCAGGTCCTTACATTTCCTCCTACATTCACCCATTGCAACTATCATAGATCCTCCTCACTCTCCTAAAGCCCTGCGCCACGCCTCCCTCCCTCTTGCAATGTTAGCAAGAAATTTTCCAACTCTTTCCTCTGAGCCTAACCACAGCATCCCATATCTGACCTACTTCTCTCCAGACTCGGGGGAGAGATGTCCCTCTTCCTGTTAAAGGCCAATGGATAACCACTCACACCCCATGCTTCCCCCCCCCCCCCCATGGGCTTTGCTCTGCTTGTGTAGTCCCTCTCTCTTGTGTGATGTGGTTAAGAGTGAAGGCTTGCAGTTGAAGAACTTGGGTCCAAATCTCAGCTCCATCTCCTAGCTGTGACCATGAAGATATTCCCTCCCTGGGCCTCAGTATCCATATCTGTAAAATGGGAACAGCAATTTTGAAGGTTCTTGAGAAGATTGAATGGGTTATTCCCTGTAAAAGAGAGTCTAGTCCCTGGCCCATGGAATGGGTCCAGTGAATGTCGCATATTTTATATCTTTAACTTTCCCCTTGGTGAGCTTTTTAATCTCTGTCTCAAAACATACTTAAGTCACTTCTATCTATCAAAATAAAACTTCCTCAATGGGTCATCTCCTTTGTCATTTGCTATCTCGCTACTTCTCTTCATAAGCAAATGTTTTGAAACACTGGTCCACGCAGGTATAAGCAGCTGTCTGAGCTGAAAAGAAAGCCTGGACATGATTGGAAAACATAGGGAAAATGGCAAAGGGTAGCCTGGTGTTGGGTTTTATCCTTCAGAACATGAGGAGCTACAGATTTCTGGCAGAGACATGATCTAGGTAGAACTGTGCTTTAGGAATAGTAATCGGGCAGTATTATGTAGGTGGGAACACTTGGAAAGTTATTGTATTGGGAGAGATGAGTTTATGAGCCAAAAAGAGGCAGTGGCAAGAAAGAGCAAGATACATGAAATCAACCCAAGTCGAACTGATAGATGCTGGCAACTGATGGGGTGTGGAAAGAGAGAGGACTTTTTCCTGATGCTGCAAGGTTTCCAGCCTGAAGTTTGCCTTCGCCCAAGACAAGGTGGCTTGAGAATCAAGATCTTGGATTGGGATTTGCTGGGTTTGAGGAATGACGCCAGACAGCAGGTGTCACTATACACCCAGCCTGAAAGTTGCGAAGCTGCCACTGAGCCACCAAAGGACGGTGAAACACTCTAGTTTGTTACCTTCTGACTCCAGGCTCCTGTCCTGACTTCCTCTCTCCTATTGGGTTGGCACAGAAACTCCACGTGCATTAGAAACTCAAGGGGTGTTTCAGACATCTGCCCTGCTGTTGGCTCCTGAGCAGCTCTGTGCTCTGAAATTCCACTATGGTTCAAGGAACTGGTCCTTCGGTCCTCTAGGATTTTGTTCTTGAGAAAAGTAAGACCTTAAACCAAATCAACAAATTTGTACATCTTCAGGGTCCTGGTAATTACCAAAGACAATATTTTGGGAGAGGAGAGGTCCATGGCAAACTAGAGTGTGTGGCCTAACTAAAGATATTCAAATTCATGAATAAAAACAAAGGAAAATCACTGTGCTCGCCTATCTAAATACTTCTGCAGCCAACCACTTTGCAACCTATGTCTTAAGGCTTCTTTTTTGTTGTTGTTAAAAAAAAAAGCCTTGAATGCTTGGAAAACACACAGAGGGAGAGGGAAATTTTTAGAAATGAGATAAACTGAGCTGTGACTTATGACTTCTTCGACATATACAGTTTGTTTCTCTCCCCTTTCAAAGGGCAATGAATGCCTGAACACTGGAGCACTCAACACTGAAGGCTCAGGGAGGCTGTGGCCACGATCTGTCCTCACAGAACTATGGAACACTGGAGCATATTATCTAGTTCAATGGTTCGAACCTCAGGCATTTGTGAAGGTTGCACATAGAAGGGTCATATCCAGGTATTACCTGTACTGATTTAACACTTTTCTTTAAATTGATCTTAAAACAATTCACTCTATCATTTAAACCCACCCTAAGTAATGTTTGAGAAATAGTAAGTTTTCTGTGTAAGTTATATTTTCTCAAACATACTTTAGAATAAAAACATAAGCAGTAAAATTTAAAGTGTTTTTGTTTCCTCATTGCTAAAACAAGTACCATGCAATGTGTTAGCTTAAACAATGGGAATTTCTTGGCTCACATTTTGAGGCTAGGAGAAGCCCAAATTAAGGCATCATCACTGTAATGCTTTCTTCTTGAAAGTTCTGGGGCTGGCTACTGGCAATCCTCGGTACTGGGCTCCTCTCATGTGGCAGCCTCTTCTGGCCTCTACCTTTCCTTCCAGGTTCTGTTGACTTTCAGCTTCAGGCTGCTCCTTCTGTGGCTTTCTCTCTATCTATCTGAATTTCATTCTGCTTATAAATGACTCCAGGAATTGGATGAAGACCATCCTGCTTGAGCTGGGCCATACCTGAACTCAAGAAACCACATCAAAGGTCCCACTAATGATGGGCTCACACCCACACAAATGTATTACGTTTAAGAACATGTTTCTCTGGGGTACATAGCTCTAAACCACCCCATCTAGGCACCACCTAAAATATTCTCAAGTACCTCCAGTAGTATGCACATCACATGCTGGGAAGCACTGGTTCAAGTCCTTATTCACAGATGAAGATGCCAAGAGAGCCTAAATATACCTTAGTGTTCGAGAGCACTGACTCTGAAATAAACAGTTTCAAATTCAGACCCTGTGACCTTGGTTAAATTGCTTATACTCTCTGAGTTTCTGTTTTTTCATCTATAAAATGGAGAAAACAACACCTGTCTCCTAGTGTTGCCTTGAGAATTAGTGAGCGGACGTTGAAAGCACTCAGTAAGTCGTGCCCTTAGGAATGCTGCTGTCACTACCTAGCTTGCCCCATCTCAGAGGGAGCCAGCGAAAGGTGAGGAACCAGGGCCCTTTCTCCTGCTGCCTAGGCCAGCAAGTATTGGATCAGACCGGCCAAATGCTCCTAGTGGTCAACCCCACTCTCCTTTCTCTTCCACCTGCCTTCAGGGTGTAGGCTGCACACAACACTGGGGTCATTAACTTGCTATAATTGACAGAAATCCAGGATGCACACATGTTAAGGACTATGTCAAGAAAAGCAGGGAATGTCTGTCCTTCTCAAGTCTTAAATATCTGTATTTTCTAGAGTGACTGAATAGCCTTACCAAGACATATAAATCGACTATTTTCTGTGGGTAGACACATTTAACCCAACTGTGTTCCAACACACACTACAAAAGTACCAATAAAGCAAGCTTCCTGGCTTTAGCAAAAAATTCAGACTATTAGGGCTGAGAAGGCCCACCCTGGAAATCACTCAGTACAACCTATTCTCACCGCAAACAGACAAAACTGAGGCCCATAACTTTCCAAGTTCACACAGCTGGAGTGGCAGCCCTGGGACTAGAGGCCAGGCTTCCTAGATTGGGACATCGCTACTGCCCACTGCTTTGTAAGTGGTTGGAGAACCTTAAGCAGTGGACTTTTAGAAACAGAAGTGGGATGTGGGTGAGAGACTGAAGTTAGGTTTTTGTTGTTTCGCTTTGGTTTTTTTTTTAAGGTACAGGGCCAGAGATTGAACCCAGGACCTCATAAGTGGGAAGCTGGCCCTTAACCACTGAGCCACATAGGCTCCCCTGAGTTCATTTTTTCATTTGGTTGCTTGTGGTTTGCTATTGATTTTAGGAAGCACCAGTGATCAAACCTGGGACTGTCCATGTGGGAAGCAGGTGCTCAACCACTTGAGCCACATCAGCTTCCCTGAAATTGTTTTTTTTTTTACAGATTTATTTTTTTATTAATTTCTTTCCCCTTCCCCCCACCCCTAGTTGTCTGCTCTATTGTGTCCACTCGCTGTGACCACTTCTATCCTTTCAGTGGCACTGGAAATTTGTGTCTCTTTTTGTTGTATCATCTTGCTACATCAGCTCTCCATGTGTGCAGCACCATTCCTGGGCTGGCTGCACTTTCTTTCACACTGGGCGGCTCTCCTTACGGGGCGCACTCCTTGAACGTGGGGCTCCCCTACGTGGGGACACCCCTGCGTGGCAGGGCACTCCTTGCGCGCATCAGCACTGCACGTGGGCCAGCTCCACATGGGTCAAGGAGGCCCGGGGTTTGAACCACGGACCTCCCATGTGGTAGACGGACGCCCCAACCACTGGGCCAAGTCCGCTTCCCCTGAAGTTGGGTTTTAAAAAGCTAAATATTTGGAGGAAAGGCTGTGATTAACAGCTTGGGGGCACAGACCTAGGATCAAATCAAACTCGCTACTTACTAGCTTCAGTTTCTTCACCTGCAGCCAGGTGGTTTCCACACCACCTCGGCAGATCCTTGTCAGGAAGAAGTGAGAGGCTTGGTGTTAGGAGCTCAAACCTTAACCCCAGGGGCGCCCATTCGGCGTTGTGTGGGGCCCTGGAAAAGGCAGTGTGGTACTTGGTGTACAGCTACAGGTCAGTAAGAAGTGAAGCTGAAACACTGTGAAGAGATGCATCCTGTACAGGAGAGGAAAACTCCAGCAGCAGGTGGCGGTTCAGGAACCACACCTGGTACTTTCAGGTAAGAGTTCTAAACAGTTTTTCCCTTCAGGAAGGAAAGAGAACAAGAGGAAAGCAATGAGATGAAGGAAAGCTGGTAAAGAGCGGGAGCTCTTTATCGGGAACAAGGCTGTGCTGGGTTTTCAAAAGTTTTTAGAGGAAGGGGGAGAAGGAAAGTCCACGGGAGCTGGAACTCTGGGCATGCGGTGCTGCCCTGTTTGGATCGCCGGCATCTGCTATTTTAGGTGTCTCTCTGGGGGATGAGAGCGTTGGCTCTCAGAGCACTTAGCCAGGTTTCCTTCTGACTGGAGCGAGGTAGCCCCTGGGTTTTCGCTCAGGCCTGGCCGCCTGCGCCCTCCCTGCCCAGCGTGCTGCGTCCTGCGGGGCAGCACCTTCTGAGCAGCCGCAGCCGCAGCCTCGGAGGTGCCCGGGTCGCCCCACCAGCCAAAAGCCAGGGCCCGAACCGGCTCCCAAGCCCCAGGCTCTGAGAAGATCTCAGGAATCGCTCAAGCTTTGGAAGATTACCTATTTAAAACTGAGCTCCTGGAGCAAAGCAAACCAAAAGAAAAAGGAGGAAGAGAGGAAGAGAGGGAGGGAGGGAGGGAGGAGGGCAGGAAGGAAAAGAAGGAACTCTTCTCCCTAAATCACAATCGCAGGATGAAGGAAGAGACTCAAAAATGATCAAGTTTCCTGTTTCAAATAAGGAAACTGAGGCACAGGGAGAGTTCCTGCCAACACTACATAGTGAGTTAGAAACGGGAATAACAATCACAATGATCTCCATGTAACAAATGATGGCTAGTTTACCATTTGCCTGGCCAGCATTCAACAAACATTTGTGGATATGGTAAGCACTGGCTCAGGCGTTTTTCCTACATCCTCTCCAATCTCCACAACGGTCCAGTAAAATTAGAAAAATGAGGCTTAGAAAAGAAAAAATTTTAAGATCATCCACCTGATGAGTGGCAGAATTAATGAGATTTGAACCCAGGTCTATGGTTCTGAAATCCACAAAGCTCAGGCTAGGATGGTCTTTCCTGCTCCCACATGAATCTTCCCCTTTGTACCAGTGTCCAGGTTTCTGCTGCATACTAAATCCAAGGCTTACCCTTTCTAAGACCTATCAGTGTAAAGAATATGATCTTTGCGTCCTTCACTATTGTCTTAGATTTTAGCTACTAAAACAAATACCCTACAGTGCCTTGGCTTAACCACAGGACTTTATTTGGCTCACGGTTTCAGAGGGCAGAAGGCTTGCTTCCTCCAGGGCCCATGGCACTCTGGCTGGCCACCAGTGTGGTGTGCCTTTGTTTACCAATCACATGGCCATGTACTCTCATTTCCCTTCTAGGTTCCGGCTATCTAGCTTCCAACTCCTCCCTGTGATTTTCTCTCACTCTGGCTTCTGGATTGTCTCTGTAAAAGGCCTCCAGTCATAGCATTAAGACCCATCCTGATTCAGCTGGGCCACACCTAACTAAAAGTAACCTCTTCAAAAGATCCTATTCACAATGGTTCACAGCCACAGGAATGGGGCTAAGAGGAAGAACGTGTGCTCTTCTGGGGTACATAATTTGAGCTACCACAATTATCTTCAGTCTTATAATTGGGAGTGGAGGTTTCCTTCCTGTAAGGATGGGGAGCACATAGCAAGCAGGTGAGGATATCTGTGGGATTCCCATGTTAGGATGAAGAAACAGAAGCTCACAGAGGTGGGGTGACTTCCAAGGTCAACAGCAAGGAGGGTAGAGTCAGGATTCCACCACTGGTCTGACCCCACAGCCCAGGCTCCCCCCATGGATCCAGGCTGCCTGACAAAGTGAAAATTAAATTACATTCATGCACCCCAATGAAGGGAGGGGAAAGCAAATGTATGGATTAAACTCTTTGCAGTGGCTAATCCACCAAGTGAAATATCTAAACTGAACTGAGAGGTTCATGCATACAAATTAGATTAAATTTAATATTTAATCTGTTGGCTAGAGGATGGTGAGAATATCTGGACTAGATTCAAGCCAAGCTGGAAATATGGACACACAGAAGAATTGCCTATGACATCCCTGTAAGTAATTGGGGTTGCCTCTCATGGGCAGGCATTTTACTTTTCCATAAGATGGCTCATTTATGATAAGTGAGCATATGTTTGGAAGTAGAGGCGCGATGGAGAGCCAGCCAGTCATGTGGTGGAATACAGTGGACACCCATTCATTTGTGTGGCCTAGCAGCCTCTCCCTGGGAGCTTCCCCTTGTCCCCATGTTTCTACCAAGTGACCTTTCCCCCACCCCTCACCTTGGGTGGCTAGTTCAGGATTGGACACCTGACCCATGCTAGACTGGAGTCCCTTCCCTGTGATTCAGGTAACTGTGGACTGGACACCTGTTGTCTAATGTAAGGACCAGAGAACTTCCTGGTTTAAGTCAGCCCCACCTTGAGACCCAGTGATGTAAGGGCCCATGGGTTCTGGGAGACACTCCTATGTGTTTATAATAAAGTCTCTCCTTTCTCCTATTCCCCCCTTTTATTCTTAATATGGAAAAGTTACTTTGTTACAACCAATAGTCCTAATGCTCCCCTGCCCATCTTTCACCCCCATATCCAGGGAGTCACCAAGTCCTATTCATTCCACTCTTTAATATATCTAGTACCAACCCCTTTTTCATCACCTCCCACCAATACATTCATTAAAGTCTCCCCATCTCATGCCTTCAACAACAGCCCCCAAACACATCTCCTTACTCCAGTCTGATTCTCCAATCCAATTCTCTTTTTTTTTTTTTTTTTTGAGGTACCAGAGCCAGGGATCAAATCCAGGACCTTGTAAACAGGAAGCTTGTGCTCAATCACTGAGACACATGGGCCTCCCTGAGTTGGTTTTCTCATTTTTTGCTTGCTGTCCTTTTGTTTTGTTTTGATTTTAGGAGGCACCAGGAACTGAACCTGGGACCTCCCATGTGAGAAGCAGGTGCTCAGTCTCTTGAGTCATATCTACTTCCTTCCAATCTATTCTTTATACCACAGCCAGAGCCATCCACTAGAAGTCAAATTTAGTAATTTTACTCCCTTGCTTACAGAAGTTTGGCAGTTCATTCCCCATAACCTTCAGCTTAAAATCCAAATTCCCCAGCTATACAAGCCTTGTGTAACTGGCCCTTCCATTCTGATCTCTTGTTATTTCCCCTTCTCCTTCCTCCCTTGTAAACTTGGGCTCCAGCTTTGCTGGCATTTCTCAATAACTCACCATGGTTTTTCTCGTCTCTAGGCTGCTGCCTGGCTCGCACTTCTCATAGTCCTTACGTGGCCAGCTTCTGTTCATCCCTAATGATCACATTTACTCTCTTCACATTCCCTTCTCTGGAGTTGTCCCATAAAGAGTGTCTTCCCACTGCGATTTCTCTAGCAAAACCTATTCTCAAAGCGATCTGTTATCAATAATTATTCCCTGGTATAGATTTAAGGCAGCCAGTTACCTCTTTCAGGAGTGTCTGCACATTGCATCTATAAGCAGGCAGGCGAAGCATGTGAATGTCCTGAAAAACCACCACGTGGACAGCACGTAATGGGTATCAGAGGCGCTCTGTCAGTGAGCATGGAAGCCTCTCAGAGCCAGTGTGTTCCTGACCCAGGCCAGAATTGCACGATTGCCAGCTGGGCCCGCTGCCTTCACATGGCCTGTGATGTGCGGCATCTCCTGGAGCTGAGCCAGCTAGCAGCCCAATTCCTCAGGAAGGCAAGGGCCTCTGTCCCCCTGTCTCTCCTCAGGCACCTCAGGTTGTAGACGGCAGGAGGCTTCCCTGCCGAGTGCAGCGACCACGCAGGCCCCGGGCTCTGGCAGAGCCTCTCCACAATGCCAAGTGGTTGGTAAACAGAATTATGATCATTACGTGCCTTTCTCTTGAAGTCTATTCTCCACCACCTAAGGGAGTCATCTAATCTGCAAATCTGTGTCATTTGCCTGTCCCAAATCCATCGATGGCCCCTCAAGACTTTCAAGACACGCTCCCAGCTTTCTAGCATGACATACAATAGCCTCCGGGTCCAGCGACTGCCTGCCAGCTTCATCTTCCCTTGTTCCTTACCTTGTCATGTATACTCCGGTCTCTGCCAACACCTAGGGGTCATATCTCCCGACCCCTTGCCCTAGAATAAATACCCTTCTCTCTTCCACACCTTCTTCCCCCAGCACCACCTGGCTGTGTTCCCAGTACCACTGCCCTCTACCTTGCCAACTCCTGATTGTCCCATAAGGCTCTGCTCGGGTGTCCTCTTCTTCTGGAAGGTCCCTGGAGCATCTTGCCAGCACTCTCCCCACCACGGACAGAGGTTAGGTGTCCTTATCTCTGGGGGGCCTCTCAGAACACCTCCACGCTGTTTGGTACTTGGCTATGTGTCTCTTGTGAGATCCTTGAAAGCAGCTCTTATGTCTTATTCATGTGTGTTTCCTTAGCATCTAACGCAGTACCTGGCACTATATTCAATATGTGTTGAATGAATGGATGATGTAAATAGGCCATGGTCTTCCGTAGTTTCCAAGGTCCATCTCAATTAAACGTGTATTTTCAAATTCAAATTACTTATACATTACCAAATAATCATAATATCAATAGCTAACATTCATGGAATAGCTACTTTGTGCTGTGTAATATGCCAGAGTCTTTACATATTATTTAATCTTCATGACTACTTCTTGAAACAGGTAACCCTGTTATTCCCATTTCATAGAAGCCACTTGCCCTAATTAATCCAGTTTTTCTATGGTGGAGCCAAGATCCAAATACAGAGCCTGACACCAGAGCCCGTGCTCATAACCTTTATGCAATACTGCTGTCTTGTTCCAGAAAGGAGTGAAGTCGACAGAGTTCTGATTACCTCTCTTTCTTTCTTTTCTTTTATGTCTCTCCCCAGACAGCAAACTGACTTCCTTCCTGCCCCAAACCTGGTACTTTGATCCCTCCGCGCAAGTGCCTCCCCCGTGCACCAGCTGCAGCGCCTGCTGCTTCCCGAGTCCTGGCGAAGAAGTCCGACCACCGAGGCCACTTCCTTAGCCTCGGCCCAGCCACCCCCGTGAGGGCATCTGAGGGGAGGGGCTCTGGAATGAGACCCCAAGAACAGGAACAAAGCAAAGGCTGTGCTCCAGTCTCTCGCCCTGAAATCAGAGCCGCACGGAGGAGTAAGAAGACATCAAGACAAAGCAAGCGCCAGATCAATTGATTAGGGCATGGGAAGGGTGGGAGAGCGAATCCATTTCTGGACATGCCGAAGCCACTGTGGGGGGGGGGGGGGGGGAGGGAAGGGGGTAGACCACGGAGGGGCAAGAATAATGGTCTTTTGTGGGATAAATAGCAAATATGAGACAATAGAAATGCAGGCAGCATATTTTTGTTCAGAATCCAGGGACCTAAACAACATGTTTTATTGAACACATCGTCAATGCTTGACAAACACTATGTTGATTTACATTAATTAGCTTCAAAACCAAATTTTGTCATTGGTTGAATTAAAAAATTATAGTTGACATATTAAGAAAGGCAAAAGCCTTAAAACTGAGAAAATGCAGGTAAGAAAAAATATTGTTTCTTTACTTAACACATCTTGAAGACAAAATGCTCTTTTGGACCCTTCCCTAGCATTACACATTTGCAATCTTTACAACATGAGCTCCTGAAAAGCAGGGGCCTTGTCCTCTCCAGCTCTGTATGCTCAGCAGGTCACAGAATGACAGGCTCATCTGTTCCTTAAATGAGTTATATTGAATTAAAGGAGAGAGAATGTAGAAGATCAAAGGCAAAAAATAAGACGTGGAGAAAGCAGCATAGCAAAGTGAATGGGGGGAAAGACCTCATTTTGGTTGTGCTTTCCATCATTCCCTTTCCAGCATTTTATGGCAGTTCCCTGGCAAGTCTCCCACCCTGTAGCAAGTTGGGGGGGGGGTGATGGGGAGGAGATGGCAGAATCATGTTGCTCATGGGACCTCGCACCGTTCTTTGATTGTGTGGCTGTAGGGCAGGTGCATTTTCTAAATTACACACTAAGGTGGCAGGTCATTTCTAGCCACCCCACCCCACCTGGCAAATGAAGCCTTGGTTTTCCACAGACAGGCACTTCAGAGCAAAGTCAGGAGCCTCCCAGATAAACTGGAAAACAGAAAGAAGCTCTTGTTAGACGGGAACTCGCCTGGGGAGAAGTGGTAAGTGCAGCAGCCGAGAGAGCCCCAGCAACCAGCTACCTGCTGGACCTCAGGGAGCTGATGGGCAAGGTTAGGGCTCCCTGAGACCACGTTCTCTGAAAAATTACACAGTAAGTTATGCCCCTCGCTGAACCCGTCTCCTCATTTTAAAAGGGATTGATATCATCTACCTTGAAGGCTTTTTGAACATCAAATGAGGCCTGGCATATGCAAGCACTTGGTACAGAGGAGCCACATAAATATAGACTCGAAGCCTCCATGACTTCACTTGTTAAACAGGGAGAGCGATACCTAACTATACCCTGAGGGTCAAGTGAAGTGGAATCTGGAGGCTCATAGTGAAGGATGCTGTGAGCTTATGGTAAGTCAACCTGAGTGCTCTAAGACCAAATCAAGCTCATCCCAGGCTCTTCAGAGCAGATTACAAGACTGGTAGGTGGGAGGAATGCCGCAGACACTGTATGTGGATTTCTGAAAGGCAGGTGACCAGTTTCTCCATGCTTGTAGAAATGATAAGGCTGTTCACTGCCTGAACAGCCACACCCTGTGACAGTTTCCCCAAAAGAAAAAGACTGTTTTTTAACTAATCCATTCCTGTGGGAGTGGGGCCTTTTGATGGACTACATCAGTGAGCTGTGGGCCAACTTGGGTTGCTGCCCTCTTGCTGGGTCTAATACAAATGGAGACAGAGAATAAGGAAGCCACCATATCGATCCTGCCACATGAGAGAGAGAACTGCAGGAAAACAAATGCCTGGGCGAAGATCATCCGCCATCTTGATCACCAGGTGGCAGCTGACTTTGGTGAGCAAGCACGGCTGATGATGCTTTGATTTGCACTTTTCATAGTCTTGGAACTGTAAGCTTTTATCCTAAATAAAATGCCCATTATAAAAGCCAGTCCATTTCTGGTACTTTACATCAGCAGCCTGTGAAAAACTAAGACAAATGCCAGAAGGGTTAAGCAGTGGATCAATAACAATAAAGACAGACTTTTTCCTATTATGAATATTGGGTCCCAGGATTTGGTCCTGAGACCTAACCTAATCAATATGCTTTTTTTTTTTTTAACTTAAGCCTTTGAATTAAGACAGAAACTATGCTTATCAAACTTGGAAATTACCCCAAACTGAGAAGAGAGCAAAACCAGTGATTGTCAAACTAGCAGGATTTCAAACAAGATGAAAAGATGAGCTAAAACCATCATAATATCCATTGGATAAAAATGTGAAGCTATACCTGGGTTGAAAAAAAAAAGGACATAACTGAAAAATTGAAGATGGAAGAGATTAGAGTAACATTTCATGTAAAAAAAAAAAAAGAAGAAAAACTACATAAAAAAATAAATCAATGTGAATAATTGGTGCATTGTGGTTGCCAAAAAAACTAAGGTAATCTTAGACTATATTAATAAAAGAACAGTGCCCAGAAAAAGAGGAGAAATTGTTTCAATATGGTCTAACTTCTACTCAAACTTCAGTCTTTCTTAAAAAAAGAAAAAACAAAACAAAACAAAAACTCAGAATAATGAGGAGCCTGGAAGGCATGTGGTCTAAGAAACAGGTGAATAAGGGTGAAGAAAGTGGCCTTGAGAAAGAGAATACTTAGAAAGTACTTATTTACCTTTTTTAAAAAGATTTATTTATTTATTTCTCTCCCTTCCCCCACAAGTTTTCTGTTCTCTGTGTCTATTTGCTGCGTCGTCTTCTTTGTCCAGTTCTGTTGTTGTCAGCGGCACGGGAGTCTGTGTCTCTTTTTGTTGCATCATCTTGTTGTGTCAGCTCTCCGTGTGTGAGGGGCCATTCTTAGGCAGGCTGCACTTTTTTTCGCGCTGGGCAGCTCTCCTTACGGGGTGCACTCTTTGTGCATGGGGCTCCCATACGCGGGGACAACCCTGTGTGGCACGGCATTCATTGCGCGCATCAGCACTGCGCATGGGCCAGCTGCACACGGGTCAAGGAGGCCCGGGGTTTCAACCACGGACCTCCCATGTGGTAGACGGATGCCCCAACCACTGGGCCAAGTCTGCTTCTTTTACTTACCTTTTTAAATAGAAGAAAATTTCTCTTGTGGGAAAGGTCTTAGACATATTCTGTGAAGGACCATAGGACTAACTATTACTGGACTTTAAAAGAAGACATATTTCAGTTCAAGAGGAAAAAGGACTCATGGTCATCAGATGGCTGCCACAGCTCCAGGCACCATGACCATAATCAAAGACAGAAAGTTGGGGAAGAGTGGCTCTGGAGAGCTCCTCTCTTCGATTTCTTTCTTTTATCAAGAAGCAAAATATCTTTTCCAGAAACACCCCACAGACTTGGTCTGTTAGCCAGAACTGAAATCATACAGCTATCCTAGCTGCAAGGGGGACTGGGAAATTGAATGGCAAAGGGGGTAGCTGGGGCTGGCTTAAACCAATGATTATTTAGGTCAAAACACCAATACCCTAAGAATAATGGAATGCAAAATGGAAAGAGATTGGGTCCTTCATGACCTCACTGAGCTGCTGAACTAAATCTGAAACTACCCACCCCAGTCTTCTTGGAGCTGGAGAAAAAGAAATGCTTTTTTGATTAATCCATTGTTAGTAGGATCTTTTGTTATTTGCAGTCAAATGCACCCTAATGGCTACAAGAGGTATTTATGAAGGTAAGTGGGAGTGTACCCATGGCTTTAACCTCCCTTTCCACCTTATTTCCCACTACTCCTTTAAGTATACACCAATCTCCAGTTAGTAGACACCAACCTTTGTTTGGTGAACAAAACCAGACAAATTCCCTGCCTGCATGGAGTTTACCGTCTAGCGGGGAAGACGGGCTTTACGGGAACAATCCGCAAAAGAGTAATATAACTCCCGTAATTCTGGGGAAAGGAGGCAAGTGGTGCCGTGGGAGCGTACAATGGAGGAATTACCCTGGCGGTGGAGTCTCAGGCTCCTCTGAGAAGTGTGGCCAGGCTGAAGTCTGTATCTGCACATTCAGGCTGGTGCTTCTGTCCAGAATGGCCTCTCGTCAACATCACTGGCTTGTTGAAATCTCATCATCCCAGGCTCACCTCCTATTCTACCATGAAATCTTTACTGGCCTCTCAGCTAGAAGTGACCTACTCTTCTGAGCCTCATTGGCTATTCTCTTTCTCTACCTTACAATTTGAGTACTTGCCCTGCTTGCCTCCTCATTCCCATCCACCCCCACACCTTCTGGGGTGCACTATTTTATCTTTATCTTATCTAGACAGTGTTATCTTTCATTAAATAAATGTCTAGCAACTTAGCTTGTTGCCTGGCACTTAGCCAGCATTCAATATTTATTTTTTTTAATAAAGATTTTTATATTTTTTTCTTTCTCGCCCATTCCCCTCCGTTGTCTGCTCTGTGTGTCCATTCGCTGTGTGTTCTTCTGCATCCCCTTGCATTATCCTGCAGCACTGGGAAACTGCATCTCCTTTTTGTGGCGTCATCTTGCTGTGGCAGCTCTCTGTGTGTACAGCACCACTCCTGGGCAGGCTGTGCTTTTTTCACATGGGGTGGCTCTCCTTGCCAGGAGCACTCCTTGTGCATGGAGCACCCCTATGCGGGGATGCCCTTGCATGGCACAGGCACTCCTTGCACGCAGCAGCACTGCACGTAGTCCAGCTTACCACATGGGTCAGGAGGCCCTGGGGATCAAACCCTGGACCTTCCATATGGTAGACAGGTGCTCTATCAGTTGAGCCACGTCCGCTTCCCTCAAAACTTATTTTAATTGAATTTTAAAACTACATTTTATAGATGTTGACTTCCACCTAGTTCCAGAAAAAATGATAGCTTACATTGTGTTTGTGTATGTGTGTGTGTGTGTATGCATGATTCCCACAAGTCTAGGCCCCAGAACCTTGGATTTTTGCTCATAAACTGTGATTTTAAAACCTATTAGAAATGTATTAATAAGGGTTATCATATCATTTATATGAACTGAAGTTCCCTTAGTTGATCACTTAGCTTATTACAGGCTTTATTCCTTAGCATAAGAGATAGGGTGCTTTATTCCAAAGATACATAATACCTTTCAAGTGTTGGAGGGGCCTGGCTGTGCTCCATTAATTCCAGGGTGAGAATTGTCCAGATGGCACAGTGCCTCTCCCTAAATTAGCAAATTGTTCGTCTTCACAGCAGGTCTACAAAAGGGTCACTGTTTAAGGAACACTGTATGGTAATCCCAGACTGTGAGAGATCATCCAGCAACGGAGACCCCTGAGACTTGTTTCAAACCACGGAGATAATAAGAGCTGTTGCCTTTGGCAATAATTTGATTCTCAGACAGTAGCTCCTCCCATGCGGTCACAGCAAAGAGTGTCAGAGATTTACAGCCACTCTCCTTATATTTAATATTCCTAAGACTCATGACACACTCGAGCAGGGAGTTCAGGAGTTATCCTCTGGGTGGAGGTAGCACCGGGTTCTGAAGCTGTGGCAGGCAAGCATACTAACAGTGGCGCTAAGTTCAAAGCTGCCAGAGGATCTCGCCAACTGTCAATTCAGGGAAAAGAAACGCCCGAGAGCAACTGCTCTCTCTGTGCTGCCCCAGATAAACTAAAGGAAGGACGCCCAGGGTCGAGATCGGCTGGGGCTTGGGTTGCGCTCGGCGCTTGCCTCCCAACGGAGAGTAAAGTCGCTTCTCTCTGCAACCATGAGCACAAGGTACCCCCAAACTTCAGGGGCCCCCCTCTGAAGGGATCTCTCCGATCGTCACTTGCACTCAGAGGAAAGGAAGGGAGCGCCCTTCTGTCGTCAGCCCTCGCGAGCGAGCGCGGCAGCTGGCCCCCAGCGGGGGGCGGGGTGGGCCTAGCGCCCCTCCGCCCGAGCCCTGCGCGCCTCCCGGTCCTCCTCCTCCGCGCCGTCACTGGCTGCATCCCCGCGGCCCCGGCACAATAGAGGCTCCGCCCCTCCCTCCGCGCTCGCCGCCCGCGCCGCGCTCGCCCGCCCTGCGCTCGGAGCCCCTCGTCGGCTCCCGTGCGCCCCGCAGCTCCGCGCCGCCGGCCTCGGTGCGCACCTCCCGCCTCTGCCCAGACCCCTTCCACCTGAGCCCACTACAGCGGGCGAGGCGCTAGGCTCCTCGGTGCCCTCCTCCACATCTCGCTTCACCTCCTCCTTCCCCACGCCCCGCTCTCCACTAGGGCTGCACAATCGAGGGCTGTCCAGATGCCCAGGGTCTCTAGGGCGCACCCTCCTGCCCTGCTCAGCCGCACCCAGCTTTGGAAGACACGCTGAACAGCCACTCACCAACTCCAGCCTAGATACCCTCTCGCCTAGACTCCCATCCTTGCCTAGACCTCGGCCGTTTTCCCGAAGGGGCCGAGCCCCCTCTTGTCGCGTCCCTCATGGCCAAGCCACTGCTGCTGGTGCTCTGCTCTGCTCTGGTTGTGGCTCGGGGCTGGGGATCCGGCACTCCTCCCACGGGGACGAGCGAGTCCCCAGAAGTGCAGACGGTGGAGCCCACGGAGGATGAGACTCTGCAAAACGAGGCGGACAACCAGGAGAACGTTTTATCTCAGGTAGGATGCAAATCCCATGCCCACCCGACCCATGCCAGGTGGTGGCGAAAGCCTGAAGATGGTCCTTGCCGAAGCGTTTGGGGGCAGCTGTTTCTCCTTCTGTTACCAAAGGGAAGGGCATTTGCTTTTCATTTATTAGAATGTCTTCTTAAACGGAGGGACATGGGTCCCCTCAAATCATGGGGTATTTCAAAATTGTCCAACAAGGAGAAAGGTGAGGAAAAGGAAGGGAAGACTCCACACAGTTTCCTGAGAGAAAAGAAAGGAGAAAAACAAAAAGACAAAAATAAAAACAAAACAAAAAAACACAAACTTTGAGGTTAAACAGTTGTGAAAAGTGTGGTCACCTCTTATGTCTGGCTGTGTTTGTCAAAATTGGAATGTAGAAACAGGCGGGCATGTTGGACAGGAGGCAGATGGTGTGACCCATCAGCCATATTTTATGGTACCGGATGGGACACGCAGGCAGATGCATGGGCTGAAGACAGAACAGCAACATGTGTGATGAATGTGAGATGGCCCCGAGACAGATGGTTTGACCAACAAGACTGTGTATTGGGGTGGTAGACTGGAAATACAGATCCATGCAGGTCTGACATTGTCAGGGGGAGTGACAGATGATGGTGATGGGCTTTTTAACCTGCCCATTTGCAAAATACTTTTCACTTATTTTTTTTCAATCCCCATCCATGCTATAGAGAAGCAGTGTGAGGCTGTCCTACCTTGGGTCAGGGCCTTCAAGGGGCAGTTCTCTCTGGAATGTTTATTTCCTGCTTTCCTGAGTTGGTGTGATGATATGCAGTGGGTATCACCATAATTCTAAGGATGACAGATGCTTGCACCTCCCCTGAGCCCTTGCATGGGGTCTTGCCTCCTTCCAAAGCGAGGATCATTAGGTCCACTTTGGAATTTGTCACACACTGGTCTCCTCACCCTTCCTTTAATAGTTATGCTCTATGCCCACCCATCACCTCTCACTGACCCTCACATCAAAAAGATATAAAAATCCTTCATACTGGGGGCTCTGGAGCACCATCAGCAAGAGCTTTCCTGAAACCTGAGCCTCCTGAAAGGAAGGAATCCACGCAGGGGTTCAGAGCAGGGTTGTGGAGGAATCCGGGCGGAGCGTGAGGGAGCAGACAGCCACAATTTACTGTCAGCCCATATGACCAACCGCTCAAGGCACCCTGAATGACAGCTTCTTCCACTGATCCATTCTGTACTTGACAAGAGCTCTAAAACAAATATTAGTATTAGAAGAAACCCACCCTTTATAAGGAAAACATGACAAGCCTTCTTCCACCCCAGGCAGCATCCCAGGAACATTTCCTTTCAAACAAGCTCGGCGCCTGCCTGCCAGGGTCATTAGTCAACAGCAAGAATCTTCTCTATGCCTGGAAGGGGAGCTCTGGTTGCCAGGATGCAAAGCCTGTTGGAGAGGAGCTGGGGAGGAGCATTTTCCCCAGCAAGGGTCCAGGATGGGGCCGCCAGGAAGCCTGATGCACATGGTTTCTTGCCTGGGGAGGCGGGCAGTGGCCAGCCCTCAGAAGGGAATTGTTAGCGCCATAGGGGCAGTAAGCAAGTGCCGCCAGTTTGCTCTCCTGGGTTTGGCCAGGGATTTGGGTTCAGAAGCTGTACTGGGAGCCAAATGAACTCTCAGGCTGAGTAAACCTTACTGACTCTGGACCAGCTTTTTCTTCTCCCAACTCCCTTTTGCCAAAGCCAACTTGTCCCTCAAGGCCTAGATCAAATACCACTTCCTCCAAAAAGTCTTCCCTTGTTCCTTGGCTGGAGCCACCCTCTCTCCTGTTTAAGCTTCCACTGCACATTATTTCTGCCTGTCTGGGGCACTTGCTGCTCCCTGCCTCGTGTGACTGCTATTTATGTACTTCCTGCCTTGTCAGCTCCTTGAAAGTGGGCTGTCTGGCTGGCCCACCGCTTTACCTCCCACAGCACCCAGCACAGTCCCTAGTAGGCACTCAATACATATTGAATGAATGCGTGTGTGAGGAGAGAAGCAAGTGGTCTTCAGTTATTGAACATCAACTTTCCCAACCCTCCTTCAACCTCTTCTTCTTCCTCTTTTTTATCTAAACCTTGGTTCTAGCTGAAGACAAGGGCTATTGGAAGAATGATGGCACTTCTTTTGTTTTTTTCCTTTAAATGATGAAAGGCTAAGGCCCCCTGAGAAATGCACAGCTTTCCAAGACAAACGAAGAACGCTGAACTCTGAGTGCCTTCAAGGAAATGTCAGAGTCAGCAGATTGTGTTGCGATGACCTATTCACTCCATGGTTAAGTGTTGTCTGAGGTCTCTGGTTGGTGCAGGACTTTGACAAAGGAAATGGAGAGCCTTCTTCAGTCTATGTCTGCACACCCCCAAACCATTCTCTCTCTCTGTGTTCAGTTGCTGGGGGACTATGACAAGGTCAAGGCCGTGTCTGAGGGCTCCGACTGTCAGTGCAAGTGTGTGGTGAGACCCCTGGGCCGAGATGCCTGCCGGAGGATCAACGAGGGAACCTCCAGGAAGGAAGACTTCTACACCGTGGAAACCATCACCTCGGGCCCGTCCTGCAAGTGTGCCTGTGTCGCGCCGCCGTCGGCCCTCAACCCCTGTGAGGGAGACTTCAGGCTCCAGAAGCTGAGGGAGGCGGACAGCCGGGACGTAAAGGTAGGACCCCGTGTGGGGCAGTGCCCTGGGTGGGATGGCACTTTATACTAGCTCAGGATTTGTGAGTCTGGCAGGGGCATTGCTGGGGACCGTGAGGCCTTGGAATAGGTGGACCCATTTGAGCCTTTAAAGGCAGCCAGGCCCCATCCCTGGGGTGTTGCGTGTGGATCCACCCAAGGCCAGTGATCTGCCAAACCGGTCATTTTCAGCTCTGGTGTCTGAAGGGATGCCGAGAGCAAAGTGTGCCTGCCCTCCTTATGGAGCCAGGGAGGCCACCCCGTGAGCAGCTGCCAGGCCCAGCTGGCAGAAAGAACGCAGTGTTCTCCTCTGGGAGAAGAGCTGCCATGGTTTCCTGTCAGCCCAGCCCGTATCCTGAAGAGGCCAGAGACACACAGAAACGAGTGAGTCTTTCTGTCCTTAGTGTCAGGGCTGGGGTGACCCGTTCTTTTGAGGGTTAATGAGGCAATAACTCCTGAGTACTTGGCATAATGCCTGACATAGCCCGAGGGCTTTATAAGAAATACTAGCTCCGTGAATGAATGACCACGTCAAGTACCAGTGCCGTACCAGGCACCTGGTACACACTCAGTAACTCATAGTCTCTGATATCTCTTTGAACAGACACTGGTTACCAATACAAAGAACATGCCAGGCTTTGGCCCCATCACTCAGAGCTGCAGCTCTGCCGTGTGACTGCTTTCTGAGCCAAGTGCCATAGTCACCCAGGCAGAGGTGACTATGCCACAGGCATGAGTATTTCATATTTGGGATTCTTCATCTGGAAGCAAGGCTGAGTGATGAGTGGGGAGCAGGGATTGCGAATGTGTGGTCTTTGTCAGGGACGCTCAGATTAAGCCTCTCAGCTGCCCCCTTTGCCTCTCCTCTGCCTGCTCCAGATGTACCCAGAGCCTCAGCTACCTTCCTCCTGGTGGCTATGTACTGGCAGGAGAGATAGTATGGAAAAACTGAGAAGGGCTGGGTGCCCTATGGCAGCTTATCCCCTCCAAGAAGGGCCAAGGGGTCTCTCTCTACCACAGGGTCAGTTTAGCTACTAGTGCTAAAGAAAAACTTGGAGGTACCCCTACCACCTCACGTAGACAAGTTGAGTCAGAAGCATACACTCCAGGCACTGAAGTAGAATATTTATTAATAACCTGCTATGGGCCAGGAAATCTTTTTTTTTTGGTCTTTATTTGTTTTTTTAATGTTACATTAAAAAAATATGAGATCCCTGTATACCCCCCACCTCCCTCACCCCACTCCTCCCCCCATAACAACACCTTCCTCCATCATCATGAGACACTCATTGCACTTGGTGAATACATCTCTGAGTACCGCTGCACCTCATGGTCAGTGGTCCACACCATAGCCCACACTCTCCCACAGTCCACCCAGTGGGTCATGGGAGGACATACAATGTCCGGTAACTGTCCCTGCAGTACCATCCAGGACAACTCCAACCCCCGAAAATGCCCCCACATCACATCTCTTCCTCCCACTCCCCACCCCCAGCAGCCACCATGGCCACTTTCTCCACACCAAGGGCTAGGAAATCTTGATACATATCTTGGGAAGACAAAGATGAAGAAGACATGAACATTACTTTCAAGTTGCTCCCAGCCCAGTAGGAAGGATAGACATGTATGCAATGCATAGATTTAATTAAAAAACAGGCATGTAGAGTTTGGCAAAGATGTTCTACACCTCAGGGTTTACTTACTTGCTCCTGTAAGCTTCTCCCATTTTCTGACCCCAGTATTCCAGAAGGAAAATACAGCTACAGCACTGTGCTGGACTATGCCCCCACCTACACAAATGCCAGTTTCAGAGGGCCTACCTTTCAATTCCTGCTAGCAGCTTGCTTCCCTGTCAAGCATCCGGTGTGGAGAGCTCAAAGGAAACTTCTCCATCTGCCCATCCCTGGACTAATGCTTTGCCCTTGTTTCATAGCTCTCCAACATCATAGACATGCTGGAAGGAGCTTTCTATGGTCTGGATCTCTTGAAGCTGCATTCAGTCACCACCAAACTGGTGGGACGAGTGGATAAACTGGAGGAGGTAAGGAAGATTTATGTTTCCATATGCTTCTCTTGATGGGGCCCAAAAGTGGATCAAACTTCTCACAATATTTTTTCAGAAAACATGTTCACCCTGACTAGACATAACTCATTCTATTCTTTGGAAAGGAAAAATATACATAAAACATTCACCCACAATCATGCCAAATTGTTGGTGACAAAGAGAAACGGTGAACTATAAATGCAAAATAGCTTCTCTTTTCATTTCTATTTTTACCCTGACTTCCCAGGAACTCATAGCTAAATGAAGTGTGAAAATACAATAAGCACCTCATGTCCTGTTTTAAGGTTGAATCTTCTCTTTCCTGGGTAGATGGTGCCTATTTCTTGTTCTGGTTTTATTTATTTTTTAACTGTTCTGGCACATGCATGTGTGTGTGTATGTTAATTCATCTCAGATCCATATTGGAGAAAGGAGAGATAAAAGTGACTACTATGAAATAATGTTCCCTACTAGAAAATCTCCAGGCTGGTCAACCCCAGGTGATGATGGACCTGTCATGGAATTTTCTTAGACAAAGATGCCACATAATTTTGACTGAGCTCCAGGTTGATGTACAGCTGGTGCCATGGTTTTCATCTAGTGGTATGTGACGTGACGGTAGGACATAGAAGTTGTTACATGCACAGTCATAATGTTAACATTAAATTCTGTTGCTAAAACTCTTTAAAATGTAGATAAGTAACTATTTAGTTACCAAAAAATTAACCATTACCACCCAGCTTTGCCAGTAAGAAACTTTGGGTGTGTCCCGCTGGCTGGCATCCAGTTCTTAGAGTAATACATGAAACAGTGATTCAAAGAGCATCAGCTTCATGTAGAAGCCTGTTACTTTAATTTTCGGACTCCCAGTGGCAAATTTAATAACAGAATGACTGTAAACATACCATTATTCTTTGGGGAGTCTACCGTGGAGGAGCTCAGGTTCCCTGATGGGAGATCAGTAGATGGAGGAGGTGGAAAAGGTAAGGATCTCTGAGTTGTGGGAGAAAGAGCACGGGAGCCAAGAAAGAGTGAATTATTCTTGTTTGCCACCAGTAAACAGCCATGTGGCTTGGGGTAGAACACACCTCGGAGTCTTACTTTGTCCATCTCTAAGGTAGGACTGGTGCCCTAGACACTGCATGATTGCCAAGGGGATAAAAGCTGGACTAGTCATTATGAAAATAGTGTGAAATGGTTAACTAAAACAAGGCACTTGAGTTATGGCCAGCTAGTGAGTGGGGCAAATATTCCCACATTGCTTTGCCAAGCAATCTGGGACAAAGATGATGAAACACTGCCGTTGCAAGGATCTGTTTTGAGCATGCTCCTCCCACTCCGAGCAGTGTTCCTGGCAGCGGAGATCCTGTTCCTTCTTCCCCTTTGGCTTGCCACTCCAGTGCCATGAAGAAGCATTTCCTAAAGATGACCATGTGCTCTGGGAGGGTCAGTTTATAAGACCTGAGGAGCGGGCTCTCAAACCCCAGCTTTGTGGACGGGTCGAGGTGGGCAACAGGAGCACCTCAGCCCCTCCTCACACTCTGCCTATTGTCCCTGGAGGAGCTGAGGGGACCAGGTTGTGGGGCGCCGTGAGTCTCTCCTTCCCCAGCCCCGACAACTGGAATGATGGGATTCGGAATGACCAACCCTGTCCTCCTACAAGTGGGACTTAACCTACCCACACACTTTGTGCTGGTATGGAACTCATATTTAAAACCATTTTCTGACTTTTCGGATGAGTTCGGGAGGAGGTAAACCAGGGCTCAGCACTGGAAGAGTGCCTCCCTTCCCCTTGGCCCCCAGAAACATCCAAACCTGCAGCACTTCTTTCAAAGCGACTGCATTTCCTCAGGAGCAGAGGCGTGACAGCCACCACCTGCTTTCACCTGACGTTGCCAGGATTTTCATTCTGGCTGATGAACACAGCCTGGGAAAGATAGTCCAGGGGAGAGCACAGTGCTCCTGAGGCCAAGGTCAGCTGCTCCTCTGAAAGGCCAATGGGTTGTCTCTGAACAGGGGCCGTGAACTCTTTTCCAGCCTTGTCCAGCAGCTGAGCTCTCCCTGCTGGTTGTAGAAGTGGGTGAATTTGGTGCAACGCCACTAACCTGGCAGGGTGGTGTCTTCTGTGCAGTCACCCAGTCACTGGGTTTTTGCCAAAAAAGTAATCTTAGTTCCATCCGATAGAGTCTCTCTTTTTAAAAAATGTGTGCTTAGTAGCAAAAACTGGACCTTTGTAAAGATAATAATTTCTTACCTTTGTCTAGCATTTTCCTGTTTCTCAAGAATTCTGCATGCCTTTAGCCCATCTGTTCCTATGAACTGGGCGGGGTGTGAGACGTGAGGGAGTTAGGTGACTGGCCTAAGATCTTGCTGCTGGGAGGTGAAGGGTGCACTCAGGCCGCTGGTCCTGGTCCAGGACTCTTTCTAATCGACCCTGTCATTTTCCTTGAAGCCTTGCTGTCTGCCCCGCAAACATCAGCTTTTCCTTACCAGAACTTAAAACAACAGCTCTTCCAAGGGAATTTTTAGCAGACCAGGGCCTTATCCCATAAATTCCATTAGGATTAAATAGAATTAAAGTTGCGTTAGGGAGGGTCCCACCTAGGAACAGGCACAGACCCTGTTGCCAGGGTTGGTGGCAGGCGTTCCCAAACCAGGCAGCCTAAGGCCCAGGGGCCGTGCGCCCAGGGTGCTGTGGGTCTCGGGCCCCTGGGCCCACACAGTGCAGCGCTGTCTCTGCGGGAGGTTGAGCCACGGGTGTGCTGGCCTGTGCTGCCCAACTCCGTCTACAGTCCCCGGTAATTGAAAAGGCAGAATGTTAGGTGAGTGCAAAAACACTCCCTCTGCCTAGCTCTGCAGGAGGAATGGCGTGCTGTTCTCCAGGCCCTTGGCTATTTTTAAATCCCGAGGGAGTTCCTTGGAGAGCAAACAAAACAGAAGGAGTCAGATTGGAGGGGCGTTTGGCTGAAAGTCAGGTCAGTGTGAGCAGGAGCCCGTGTACCTCCACCTCGAGTATGTAGGCGGACGGAAGGATGGCAACTCCATTTGCAGATGAAGGAGAGGCAAATGGAAGCTGAACTGCCCAGAGTCTCACATCTTGGTAAAATCAGCTCCAGGAACTCTAATTAGTGCAGTGATTTTTGTTAAGCTTCTGTTTTAAATCATGAAAAATAACACATGCATTGAAAGGTGCATTAGCAGTGAATACACAGCTTAACAAATTATTGTAAATCAAATGCCCATGTAATCAGTGTCCAGCTTGGGAAATAGAGCAGTGTCAACGCCCTCAAAGCCCTCCCCCGTGCCCTTTCCTACTCAAACCTGTTTCGGCTGTCCTGACTTTTATGATCATCACATTTCTTACTTTCCTTTTCAGAATTGCCATCTGACCATGCATCCGCAAATACACTAGTTTTGCCTGCTTTTGAACTTTAAATATATAGAATCCTTCAGAATACTGTGTACGTGTGTTGAGCTTCTTTCATTCAACTTAATGTTTTAAGTACTTGGTCATTCATAAAAATGAAATCCATTCATTTTTATAGCTGTGTAGTATTCTGTTGTAAAAATATACCATCATTTATTTGTCTCTTCTACTAATGATGGATATGTGGGCTGTTTATTGTTTCTTTTTTTTTTTTTTAAAGATTTATTTATTTATTTAATTCCCCCCCTCCCCTGGTTGTCTGTTCTTGGTGTTTATTTGCTGCGTCTTGTTTCTTTGTCCGCTTCTGTTGTCGTCAGCGGCTCGGGAAGTGTGGGCAGCGCCATTCCTGGGCAGGCTGCTCTCTCTTTTCATGCTGGGCGGCTTTTCTCACGGGCGCACTCCTTGCGCGTGGGGCTCCCCCACGCGGGGGACACCCTTGCGTGGCACGGCACTCCTTGCGCGCATCAGCGCTGCGCATGGCCAGCTCCACACGGGTTTCTTAATTCACAGTAGCCCCCAAAACATCCTTGTATATGTCCCATGTCTGGGTGCCCTTCTATGGTATTTAACTAGGACTGGAACTGCTGTGTCATTAGTTATGTTTGTCTTCAACTCTAGGAGATATTGCCAAACTGTTTGCCAAAATAGTAGCACACGTTTGAAAGTTCCTGTTGGTTCACACACCTTCACCAACACGTGGTGTGTCACAATTTCTAATTTTTGTCACTTTGAAGGAGTATCTTACTAGGGTCATTTCACTGTGTTCTAAGGACTTAACCCCCAAAACATCTTTCCTCTCTACCCAAGGGAGGCCTGACATCCCATGGGCATTCCTTTAGACCTGGTCTATTAGCAGCAGTCCAGAACCTCTAATGTGGTACATCCAGGCTAATCTTTCCTAACAGTTCCGGGAAGCGGAAGGGTGACGTTTGTGTGTGTGTGTGTGTATGTGTGTGTGTGTGTGTGTTTGTGTAGGGGGTGGTGGGCAGAGAGCACAGGTGCAGGAGAGATGAGAAGTAGGAGTGTGGAAGGAAAGCCTGTGGCTTCCCAAAGCCAATCCTGTTGATTGTACCTAGATTTGGCTGTGGCCCTGATTCAGCTCAAGGACTTTCACTGTGGACTCTGAGCGCACCCAGAGGTCCAATGACTCGTAGGCTGCCCAGGCCTAAAAACAAATTCTGAAGGCAGCAAGTCCAGAGGCATGGGCTGCCCTACTATGCCATGCTGCCTTTAGACCAGAATTATTACCAAAGTAAAGAAAAAGACAAACAGAGTGACAGACCATGAAAATAACCTCTTCTAGTATCAAGGCTAGAAGTGGGCTTAAGTCATTCCCATAAAAATTGCAAATCTTTGAGAAAAGGTGCCCCACCCCCAAATTAGCTGCAGGACCCTGTGTACGTCTTTAAGTACTTGACTGTGCTTGTGACTGTGCACACTTGTGCCTTTGTGCTTGGGGGGGGGGGAGGGCGAGAGTTCACCTGGCCTCTGAGCTTTCCCAAGTGTGATTCCTCTTCCCGCAGCCCTGCCCTCTTGGTGTGGGACCCTTCTCCTGTCACACCGGCCTGCTGGAGTTTGCACACCCCACCCATGAGCACAGATGGGCACCAGGGAGCCTTGCGTGTCACCTGCAGCCTTTTCTTCTGATAATGCTGCATCCGAGTGAGATGTAAAGGCTGTGATGGATCTACCAGACCCAGAACTGGCGCTCTCCCCAGAACATGTGGGCGCAGGCCTTGCGGAGGCCTTCTCCCCAGGCCGAGGGAGTAGGTGCCTTTTGTGTTTCTGGTCTGGAAGGCATGATCAAAGGAGCAGTCCTGAGCCTGGGGGATATAGCTTTTCACCAGCTATGAGGAAAATGTAACTTTCATCTGTGCAGGTCTGGCCGTGAGTTAGGGGAGCTCTTTTCCAGCCTCCTCTGCTCCCTCCGAGACACCGCAGGTGTCTTTCCAGATCACATCTGTTTCAGAGCAGGAGCTATTGCAAGTCACTTGGGTCTTCCCCTCACTCAGTGCAGCCTTGGAGAGGAGTCTCTCTTACCTTCTCTGACCTTTGGGACCCCACCTGTCAAAAGGATGAGGGTCCGGAGATAACGTTCCTACGATACATTTGAACTCAACCATTCTGTAATTCTATTTGCATCTTAATATGCACTCAAGTCAGTTTATTACCTCTCCTGAGGTAAGAGATTCTTCAAATCTAGTTCGAGACTGGGGACCGAAAGCGTTTGTTCTTGGATAAAGGGACTTAAGGTCTGAGCGTCCGTCCTCCATCTGCTGGCGTAGGAACCCCAAGAGTTGCCAAGAAAGGAGGGAGCTGGTGGCTATAGTTTAAGGGGTGAGGTTACCCCTAATGTTGAAATTCATTGTCAGAGGCCTGGGACCTCTTGCTCTACTTGTCTGACTCCCCTTCGAGGCTGTGGACTCTCTGAGGGCAGCTGGGGTCTAAGTCATCTTTGTTCCCCAGGTGTTAGGCCGGCGCCTGACATGGGAAGACACTCAGCAGCTTTTGGGCCTGCGGAGGGCCTGGCTGTGACAGCTGGCGGCTCCCTGCCTGCCGCCTCCGTCAGCTGCATCATGGGGATTGTGCCGCAGCCTATCTGCCGTCAGGAGGAACGGCTGCTTCTAGCTGTTCTCCCTCTCCAGCCTCTTACAGGGCTGGAAGCAGCTGTCGGCTGGGGTGGCCGTCCCAAGCCATCTGGTGCTCGTTGTGTCCTGGAGGGCTCAGAGGGAGGGGGGAAGGGTGAGCTGACGGGAACTCTGGGCCCTGCCACCGTGGGCCTCGTTGCCCCTACTTCAGCCACCCCTGGAGCCCTGTGCCCTCTGCCCTGAAACATCCTACCTGCATCCGAGCCCCTGTGTGCATCCAGCCATCTACCGACGGGACCTGGCACCCACAGGCCTCCGGGGCCCACGGATGTGCGGCACGACCCGGAGGCCCTGCCTTGGCCCAGACGCAGTTAAGCTTAGTTCCCTCCCACGCTCATCTACTGTGCCTCTGCACAGGCACACTGCGCTAAGTCCTCTCCTTCCTGCCTGGCCCCACCACGCCGAGCCTTGGCTCACCCTTTCTCTCCTACGTGGGTATCTGCTACTGAGATTCCCAAGGCTCAGTCCTGCTTCAGCGTCACCTACCTTTATCAAGCGCTCGCTTGTGCCAGGCATGAGTGAATGCCCATCGCCTCATTCATTCTCCATACCAAGCCTGGTGAAGTAGGTATCATTATTTCCTTCTTTTACTAACAGAGCCCTAAAGAGCATACATGACTCGTTTTACATGGTTATAGAATCAGGCTGCGGCTTTGTAGGTGTTGTCGCAGACCGTCCCGTCGCACACACTCTCTTCCACGGTTCTGGTCGGGAAGATAAACGCACAGAGTGCTGCCAGCAGCTCTGCCCCACGGTCCCCGATGGGCCCCGATGGTTTTGGCTTATGCCGCTACATGGTTTTACCCAGCATGCCCACATTTTCCAGCAGCAAGACAAGGTTGGGACAGAGTCCCCTATTACAGCCTTTTCCCGCACCTGTTCCTCCTGTCTGCACACACCTGGCCGTGTCGGCCCTCTGTGGCTTATCAGAGCTGGGCTCCGACCAACTGCCAGCTGTACCCCCAACTCCACCCACACACTCTTACCCCCTTGCCTGGGGACCCTGCCCAGTTTAAACTCTCTCTCCCCTTGGGTATCTGTGCACCTGGCTGTCCTCGGCTCAGGACTGCTGTCCCCATCTTGCAGCACGGGCTTGGAGTCAGCAGGTAGACCAGCTGCTTTCCCCATGGGCACGAGGCACTCGTTCTGCCTAGTCCAAGACTTGTGACAGGGTCCCCAGTTCCTTCTTTGCCGTGGTCGCCCATGCCTTCTGTGCCAGGCCTCTGCCTGCCTTGTCCTTCTGCCCCCCTTCCTCTTCCCAGCACCAGGCGCCACGTGGTGCACTCTCTCCTGCCCGACAGGCGCCCTCCCCGCCTCCTCTGCTGCACTGCCAGCACTGCCCACGAGCCAAGTTGCACACGCCATAAATGTCACGCTGCTGCTGTCCCGGAGAGGAAGAGCCTGAGGCATGAGGTCATGGGGTTCACCCTCCCGCCAGGTGGGATTGGCAGGGAGCTCCCTGTGTGGGCAGCATCCCCTGCGCCCCCACAAGAGGCCCTGGGTGTGAGGACAGCTGAGCCCCACGGAGGAGTGGGGAGAGCTCTGCGAGGCCAGCACCCCCGGGGTTGGAGGTGGCTGTGCTGGGGGTGGGGGTGGCAGGGACGTGCAGCCACTGCTGCTGCCCTAGGGGACGCCAGCTGTCCCGGCCGTGCAGGCCGAAGGGTGTTTGTTCAGGCGGCCGGCGGCTTTGCCGTTCCCAGGAGGGGAATAAGCTGATTTGCTCCTCTTGGGGCCAGGCATTCCTCAACCCTCCTCTGTGGAAATCCAGAAAAATGGTGCCTCGCTGAAACCAGAAAGCCGACTGGAGATTTATAATCGATGAGAAGGGGGATCTCCAGGGGCCTGGAAACCCCGAGATCTTGGGGCATGAGTGGATTCTAGGGCACTGCCGCTTCACCTCTCAGTGGCTGTACACGGCCAGGGCTATTTCATGGGTGTTCAAAACTCAGGTGGGTCTTGTTTTAAAGAGTACTTATGTTCAGGCCAAAGCCATGGGGTCCACCCAGAGTTTCCAGCACTTTCTAGGGGAGCCCTGGGCCAGGCTGGGCTGCAGAGGTGGACACACTTCAGGCCCTGCATCCTTCACATCACCCCGATTTGTTTTCTTCATTGATGCTTTCCTATTTATTTGTTTATTGCTTGGTTTCCCTAAGTAGAGCATAGTCTTACATCAAAGCAGTGTCCTCATCAGTCTTGCCAATGCCCAATTCCTCTCCGTGCCTAGATCGGAGCACATCACTGTGTAAATGAAGAAGACACAGAGTGAATCCCTGAGCCTAGCGGGCTTCAGCCTCTGAGTCGGTGTGAACTCCATGAGGTAGACCAGGTGCTGCTCTTGGCCAGCGCTGATGGACGCACAGAACTGCGAACCAGGGACTCCTTGGTCAGCTCCAGAAAGGACATGGCTCCTGCAGGCCTCTCTCATGTCCCTTCCTCATTCCCAGCAGCTGCACGCTCATCCTGCCTACTTTTATGGCAGTACTGCTTAAACTTGTTGTTGTTTTTTTAAGAATTTTTTTGGTCTTTATTTGATTTTTTAATGTTACATTAAAAAATATGAGGTCCCCATATACCCCCCACCCCCCTCACCTCACTCCTCCCCCCATAACAACAACCTCCTCCATCACCATGAGACATTCATTGCATTTGGTGAATACATCTCTGAGCACTGGTGCACCTCATGGTCAATGGTCCACACCATAGCCCACACTCTCCCACAGTCCACCCAGTGGGCCATGGGAGGACATACAATATCCGGTAACTGTCCCTGCAGCACCACCCAGGACAACTCCAACCCCCGAAAATGCCCCCACATCACATCTCTTCCTCCCACTCCCTACCCCCAGCAGCCACCATGGCCACTTTCTCCATACCAATGCCACATTTTCTTCGATTACCAATCACAATAGTTCATGAATAGAATATCAGTAAGTCCACTCCGATCCATACTCTATTCCTCCTGTGGACCTTAGAATGGTTATGTCCACTCCACATCTATGGAAATTGCCTGGGGATCTGGTTAAAATGGAGATTCCGATTCAGCGGTGCCAGGTCAGGGCCTGAGAGTCTGCCTTTCCCACAAGCTCCCGAGGGATGGCTGTGCCGTGGGCCCGTGGGCCACACCCGAGGACCCAGGATTTATAGGAGTCCAGCATTTCCATGTTTCTCTGCACATGTGTCTCCTCCCTTCGCATATCCTGAGATGGAACTGTGAGTGTTCTCTGGCTCCTTTGATGTGCCCTCTGCCACTGGAGAGCTGGCCAGGCCCGGGGACCCTCTCCCCACGTCCTAAGCCAGAAAGTGAACTGAAGAAGCAAAGTCCCGGAAGCTGAGTGCTGGGTTCAGCCCTGCCCCTGTGTTTACAGCCTTGGGCAAGTCACATCCTCACTCTGGGCCTCAGTTTCCTCACTGTAAAATGAAGGGGTTAGGCTTGCGTTCCAGGGTCCATTACTCTTTACAACCTGTGGGGGTGTGTGGGCTGCTAGTAGTAGTATCCCCATTTTAGAGAGTTGGAAACTGAAACACAGGGAGTTAAAGTAATTTGCCCAAGGTCACAGACCTGGAAGTAGCAATGTTGAGCTGTGCACCCAACTGCTGTCTCCAGAACCCACACTGAACCATCACACTTGACTGCCCTGATAACGCCTAGCAGGACTGACGCCTGCTCAGTAGGACCAGTCCTTCTGCGTAAGCTTGAAACAAGAGCTTTTCTCTGGGCTTTAGCTCTCACAGTTAATTCAGTGAAATTTAGAGATGCTGGCTTGGCCTAAGGTCCACAGAACACATCAAGCTCTTTTAGTGCTCCAAATCTGGCGTGCGTCGGAATGGCCCAGCCGGAAGTTCTGGAGGCCATTTGGTTTCCACAGGCACCTAGTGGGCTCTCCTGGGCAGCCCTTGTAGGAGCCACCCGGAGCCCCAGTGTTGGGATATCGCCCTCTGCCTGCACGCCCGCACACCCCACTGGCCCTGCGCCCCCTTGGTTGGCCATTTGTAGCATCTTACCAGGCTGTGCCTGGCATCGTCAGAGCTTCCACACTTCCGGTATCTGTTTTGTTAAAGGAAGATGGAAAGCAAATGCTTTCTCTATTTTAAAGGATTGCTGCTTCTACCAGCCTCATAAACAGGACTCAAAGGGAAAAATCATGTTTAAAAATGTAGATGTTCATAGAAACTTTACATTTGGGGCCAGAGTTGGCCACTGTTGGATTTCAATGTTATCAACCATTTCTAAAAGTAACTCAGAGGCATCTCTGAGCCTGCCAACAGCCTTCCCAGGATTCAAAATCCGTTCATCAGCCACCTACTCTGGGAAGCTGCCTCCTGCCCGGCCCCAGCCTCTCTCACCCTCCTCTGACTCACGAGCAGATCTCGTGTTTGGCACTTACAGAACCTGCTGTGGTTGGTCATCTTTTTCCTGCAGTGTGTTCCCTTTCTCCCCAGCTACAGTTCCCACCTCCTCTCACGCCCACCCCACCCTAGCCCCAAGAACCCAGGGGTATTTCGAGGCTTTTTTTTCCTGCCACTCTGTGCCTTAGACACATAGGATGTACTCATTAGTGTTGGTTGACTGAAATGTAGCTTTGGTCCTCTCTGGTATGAACCAGGTCTGGAACATGGCTAATTGGCCAAGCGGGGGTCATTTAGGGAAACTGTTTCTTGGGATAAGTAGGAAAGTTTGAAGCCAGCCTATCAATTTTCTATGTGCATGATGCTTTTAAAGAGCTGGGGAATAGTTTGTGCCCATTAGGAAAGCAAATTAAGTAGATTTCTTTGGCAGGCTCTTCTCAAATTGCTTAGAAAACTCTTCTTTTATTAACTACTGGTTCACACGTATGGGGTGCAAGGGAATGGAATTTTTTGTCAAGTTCTTAATCACTAGGTAAGGGTGGACTGTGTACAAATGCAGGAAAAGAGCTGCATGTCCTGGTGGCCCAGGAACATGGCAATGTAATTATTAGACAAGCTAAGTGATACTGGGCAGTATCCCAGCAGCTGGGCATACCGGAGAGGGGCTGCCCTGGAAATGGCACAGGACTGGCCATCTTCTCAGGCCCCGTCCTCTCATTGACCGATTTGTCTGCCTGCCTGTCGTGCCTCTGTGCTCTGAGCAGGAAGTGGCTGCCAGCTGCCCCCGGCTTGTCCTCAGAACACGTTCATGGATCCTCTGAATAGTTTTTGTTTTCTCAGGAAGTGTCTAAAAATCTTACCAAGGAAAATGAGCAAATCAAAGAGGACATGGAAGATATTCGGACTGAGATGAACAAGCGAGGCAACGAGAACTGCTCCCATCACATCCCAGACAGCATGCCGGATATCCGCTCGGCTCTGCAGGGGGACGCGGCCGCAGCGTACGCCCACCCAGAGGTACAGCCCCGGCCCCCAGAGGCCTCTGGTCACAGCCCTGGAAAACGGGATCCCAACGTCTCACCTTTGCTTAGAGCTTTCCAGGTTTCTGTCCTTTCATGGTCCTGGCTCGCTGCGTCTGTATGGGTTTGTACAGCTGTATGGGTTTGGTGGGGCAGAGACTGACATCCTTCCACTTAACACTGAAGCCCAGGGCGGTTCCGGGAGTAGGTGCAGAAGCCAGGACGCAAGCGTGGGGCTCCTGGGTCTCAGTCCCATTATTGTCATCATAACCCATTTGTGGGTCTTCCCTGCAGTTTTATTTTATTTTATTTTTTAGCTAGCAGGGCCAGTGATTGAACGTGTGACCTCTATGTGGGAAGCTGGCACTCAACCACTGAGCTACACTGGTTCCCCCGAGTTGGTTTTTTCATTTGTTTGCTTGTTTGTTTTGTTTTTGTTTTTAGGAGGTACCGGGGAATGAACCCGGGACCTCGTACATGGGAAGCAGGCGCCCAACCTCTTGAGCTATATCTGCTTTCCCCCTCCCTCCCACCCGCACAATTTTAAGTAAGGAGGAACACAGGGGCTACTTTGTCTAGGACCGTCCTGATTCACTCCAGCAGTCCTGGTGTAATTATTAAAAGCACTCTCTTTTGCTATCAAAAATATCCCTGTTTGACAATAAATTAAATAGTGCCCCTTATTTATAAGGCACTTTGTAATTTACTACTTTCTTTCATAACTCTTTTGTGGTAAGATGTTCTTTTTTTTTTTTTTTTTTTTAAAGATTTATTTAATTCCCCTCCCCTCCCCCGGTTGTCTGTTTTCTGTGTCTTTTTGCTGTGTCTTGTTTCTTTGTCCGCTTCTGTTGTCGTCAGCTGCACGGGAAGTGTGGGTGGCGTCATTCCTGGGCAGGCTGCACTTTCTCTCACGCTGGGCGGCTCTCCTTACGGGGTGCACTCCTTGCGCGTGGGGCTCCCCTACGCGGGGGACACCCCTGCGTGGCATGGCACTCCTTGCGCGGCATGGCACTCCTTGCGCGCATCAGCACTGCGCATGGGCCAGCTCCACACGGGTCAAGGAGGCCCGGGGTTTGAACCGCGGACCTCCCATGTGGTAGACGGACGCCCTAACCACTGGGCCAAGTCCGTTTCCCAAGATGTTCTTATCATCTCTGAAAACCAACCGGGCTGAGATCAATATCCTTATTTTAAAGATGAGGAAACAGATCCAGAAATATCCACAGTCTCCTTTACTCAGCCAAAAAGAGGTGGCAGAGGGTCTCCAACCTTTGGTTCTTCCCGCCCAGTGGCGTCCGAGCATGAAGCTGCCATTCGGGAGTGGCGCACTGTCTGATGGGATCGAGAGGTGCCAAAAGGCCAACTTGTTTAAAAATGCCCCCCATTTGGTGCCCGTTTCTTTTGTCTCCAGTTAATAGGTTATGTGTGTGTGCTAGTGGTGAACTACGTTACCACGTAAGGTATTGGGTGATCTCCTAAATTGATGTCCAAAAACCAGGCATTAATTTGGGAGATAACCCAAAAGAATAAAAGAGGAAACAGGTAAATTTGAGTGGCAGGACTTGAGTGTGAGATGCAGTTATCAAGGTAGGTCTGGATGGAGTATTTATAAAAGGGGTCCCTGGGAGACCAGGGGATGGCAGCATTTAAGAGAGGGAGGCCCTGCTTACTGTACCTAGTTGTGGAGGGGGGGGGCGTGGATGGCAGAGCTGTGGCACACAGTGCCTGGGCAGTGGATTCCAGGTATGCCATTGAGGGACCCCCTCACCCCTGGCAGGCAGGTTGGATGTGGGTTGAGAAGGGCCTGGGACAGCTAGAGCCCCTGGGCTGGCTCCTCTGTGTGCCATGATGCAAAAAAAGGTTGGGAAGCTTTGCTGTGCAGGACCCTGTTGCTCAGCCCCTTAAAAATTGGGGTAAGGTAGGAAATAAGGCTGGGACTGTGGGATCGGGACTCCTGGGGTGTGAAACTCACCCAAGTGGTGCCAGGCAGGCAGAGCTGTGGGTCTGGAGAGACTTGGGCACATGTTTTCTGAAGGCAGGCTAACAGGCTCATCAGGACGCTAGGAGCAAAAAGCACTGAAGAGATTGTGGTGCTGCCCTCCCCAATATGTAACTCAACAGGAAAACAATTCCAAACCTCCAAACCTTAAAATAAGTATAAGGAAGACCAATCATTTCCTGGCTTTTCTCATTATGACTCCTCTGATACTTCTGGAAATATATTCCTTCAAAATTATTTTTTATTCTCATTTTTGGGTGTCCCTGACTTGCTGGGCTACGGAGCATGTGTTTTGCCTGCTTAGTGACCCATCCCTGAGTGGTTTGAGCTAGTAAACCAAAGAGCCAGAGAACATTTGGGCTGGAAGGAAATTTGGAGGCACCTGCTCATCACATCTGGAGCCCAGCATAGCTTATCACAGCACACCTGGCCTCCTCGGCCTGCTCAGCTGCCCGGCGGAGTCAGGCATCCCCTGGCCTCTCTGGTTTCCCATTTCCCGGCTGGCTAAGCGTGAGAATTCATCTGTTGTCTTGATGACACATTATGTGGTGTGTTCAGGAACCCAGCTGAGATTTCCTGAGGGCAAACAGCAAACCAAATCAAACATACCAACCTTTTTCTCCTTGCTCAGCAAAGTCTTTTGCCCTCCACAAGTTCCCACTCTCCACACTGCTGAAGTTAGCACAATCTACCCAACCAGCATGGTGGGGGTAGAGCTAAGGGCCAGGGAGGGGCTGAGAAAGGGGGAAGCGGTGAAGGAAGCCCAAGGGCAGGCGCTTCCTCTCCCTTTCAACCCTTTGGCTCTTCGGTGAACCTTGGAGGCTGCAAAAGGGACAAACGGGGTGTTTGGGCTTGGCTGTTTATTTTCAGGGTATTTGCTGATGATGTCGGGTTGCTCAGAATGACGAGTGGCAATTTCTCGGAGGCTCTCTCCAGGAAGATTCGTGCTTGGAGGGTTGGCAGGGGGCTCTGGGGGCTGGGTTGGGAGTGGAGAGGGCAGGGTGGGAGTGGAAACATGTTGACGTCATGCAGCAGATTCTTGGATTAACAGAGAGAGGAAATCAAAGGCTGGTGGGGGCCGCTGCTGCCCAGTGCAGCCTGTCGCCAGTGAATCCATGGAAATTATATGTTCTCTGGCAAAGGCTGGCCGTGGTCTTGCTCCATCTCCTTGGCTGGGAGAAAGAACTGCAGTTCCTGCCTGTCCCTGAGAGCCTAGAATTAAAGACAGTTCCTGGGGTTTGCCACGAAGAAATGACAACCTGCTTTTGCAATGCAGGGAAAACCAGGGTCCGGCAATTAGGTGCCCCCAGAGTCTGAGTCAGGGCCTGTGGCCGGGACCTTCTGCCAGCCTCTCAGGCAGCTCATTCCAGTGGGAAATGAGGGATCCCCCAAGTCTGCTGGGCGGTCGCCAGTCCATGGCCCCAAAGACCTGGGGATATAGATGAGTTTCTGGAAGACAAGCCAGTCAGTCCCTTGGTCACGGCTGTGAGTACTGTGGCTCAGTGCGAGGACGAGCCCAGGCAGCCTCAGGTCTGCTCCATATCTGTGACTTAATCCGTCCTCCTCTCAGCTCCTGAATTGATTGACCTTCAACCACATGACTCAATCTCTCTGAGCCTCTGTTTCCTCAGCTGTAAAATGTGGTAATGATATCTACCTTGCCCAGTTGTTGTAAGGGTTAAAAATAACATAAGGAACGTGTCTGGCCCTACTAGGTGCTCACAGAAGTACCATCACCGCCAACCACGTTTCCCCTGCGCTTCTAGGTGAGGTCAACTCACCAGCAAGGTCAGGGAATGGAGGGAGAGGCAGGTGGCAGGAGTGGGACTGTTTAGGGCACAGACAGGCAGCTCTGCGGCCGCTGCCTGGGGACGCTGGCTTCCAGAAGGGGATCCCTTGTCTTCCAGGAGTCAATGCACTGTGTGCTGTGGAGAGAGCGATGCATGTCTTGGAACTGCCTTATGTATCGTGCCATCCAGACCAGCTCTCTTGTCATGGGAGAACGAGGACAGACTTGGGTGTGGGCTCAGGAGCAAGGATCCCGGGTTTCCTCTAGGCCAAATTTTGAAGGTCAAAACAAGAGCCTGGAGTTGTTCCCTCCAGTGCAATGTGAGGAAGTTGGCCGTAATCACTGGGTCCCTGCCAGCTAGCATTCAGTGTCCCTGAAGGTCCTGCTCCACCCCTCAGACACTGGACATCTGGGGACAGAGGTTTTGTTTCTAGTAGGCTCTGCTCTCTGAGAAGATTTCACCAAGTCTGGAGTTACAGCATTTAAAGGCAGTCACCCATCTTCTCCTGGTGAGAAGGGTTTTCTCCAAGGGTGGGTGGCCCCAGAGAGCTTGGTCTTCATTCTTTGGCTCATTCTTTGGCTCCTTGTGAGAGCGAGGCTGGGCCACACTCCCCTTCACTCTCCACACACTTGCTGGTGGAGCCCCTGCCCCTTAGGAGCCGGACCTGCCTGCGGGTGGCCCTGACTTCGAGCACAGCCAGCTTGCAGGCCCTGCTCCCACAGTCCTTCACTTTTAAAGGCGGGCACTTGTGATCCCAGGTAGGGGCCATGACTGAACAGACCAAGACAGGACCTAGAGACCCTGCCACACTGTGGACACAAGAGGTCAGTCCTTGGGCAGTGCTCTGTGGAGGATAGTGTGGTCCTTCTATGCGACAGCAACTGTCCCCATGAGGTTCCCATAGTGCCATCAAGATGCCCAGGTACCAGGTCACAAGCCTGCCTCTGATACCCAGAGACCAGTTCATGAGCATCTACACCCGTGCCAGTCACAAAGTGTGGATGGTTCCTCAGGATTTGTTGTGATTAAAAAAATTAATCTAACAAGTATTAAGGAGCATCCACCCTGCAGGAACCAAAGATGAGCAAGAGGTGGTCTGTGCTCTTCCAGTTTCTCTGTCTACAGAGACAACACCCATAAATAATGCCAATGGAGCAGACTGGGATAGGTGCTATAATAGCACAGACTTGTATCTGTTGTGTTCAGCATTGGATAGCCGGGCTAAATCCAGTGCTTTAAATGACAGAGGACTTTGTTCTTCTTTCATGTAGAAGAGCTCTAGAGACAGGCAGTCCAGGGCTGGTATGCTTAACTCCAAGATGGTATTCATAACTTCGATCCTCAAAATCCCCTCATGGTCTCTATTGTTGCTCAGTTCCAGCCATCCTGTCTACACTTCGGGTCAGAGAAATAAAGAAAAGTATAAAAGATTCCTCCTAACTTAGCCTCTCTTTTAAGATACTTTCCCATCAACTTCCACCTATATTGACCAGAACTTAGTCCCATGGTCATTCCCATAAAATCAGGCACCTATTTGTAAGGAAGGAGGAGCAGGGGATGTGAGCAGTATATTAGAAATCTCTGCCACCAAAGTACAAAGTAAGGATTGGGTAGAAAAGATGAATTCTGGCAGTATTTCTTTGGAGACCTGAGATTTTAGCAGGGCTCGAAAAGTAGATATATGGGGAAGAGAATGTCCTTCCTGATGGAGAAAAGAGTCTGAGCAAAGACCAGCTGTACCAGGAGAGCCAAGAGGCTCTGCAGTCAGCCAAGTGACTGGAGCATGGAGAGCATTTGGGGAGGGATTGGGGGTGGGGGGCAGGAGAAAAGGCACTGAGCTAGGTCAAGGTCCTTTTATTTTTTTTAAAGATTGATTTATTTATTTCTCCTCCCCCCCTCCATTGTCTGCTCTCTGTGTCCATCTGCTGTGTGTTCTTCTGTGTCTACTTGTATTCTCATTAGGCGGCTTTGGGAACTGATCCTGAGACCTTCCAGGGTGGGAGAGAGGCAACCATTCTCTTGCGCCTCTTCAGCTCCCTGGTCTGCTGCATCTTTTATCATTTCTCCTCTGTGTCTCTTTCTGTTGCATCATCCTACTGTGCCAGCTCTCCGTGTGGGCCAGCACTCCATGTGGGCCAGCTCACCACATGGGCCAGCTTGCCTTTACCAGGAGGCCCTGGTTATCGAACCCTGGACCTCCTATATGGTAGATGGGAGCCCAATTGCTTGAGCCACATCTGCTTCCCTAGGATGATTTTTAAGAGTTCTAAAGGCCAGGCCAGGGACCTTGAACTGCATTCTGTATGTGGTAGGGAACCATGAAGGGGTTTGGAGCAGGGGAATGGTGTGCTTTAGGAAGCCCATTCTGGTTGCTGGACAAGCAGTCATGCTTCATCCTGGGCTGGTGGGCATTTTTGTTCTCGGGCTTCATGTCCCAACCTGGCACACTTCCCCACACACACAGCCCTCTGGAGACAACTTTTATCTGCGTTAAGCTGGCAGCATCCCTGCGCCGTAGCTGAGAGGAGAGCCATGTTTGTTGGTCAGTAGGGGGTGAAGGCATAGCTTCTGGAGCCACAGTGCCCTGGGTTCAACTCCTGCCTCTACCACTTACCTGCTATAAGACCTTAAGGGATTCACTTAACTCTTCTGTGCCTCAGTTTCCTCATCTATAAATGGGGATGATCAAAATAGTTCCTACCTCACAGGACTGATGAGAAGATTAAATGAGTGATAAACAGTGCCTGGCACTTAGGAAGTGCATAGGAAATGATTAGCTGCTGTTAGGATGGTGGTCTTTGTCCAGCCTTGTCCCCACCTGGCCTCAGCCTCTCTGATCGGTGACCTGACCGTCCCTTGTGTCCCCTCTGAGTTGCAGTACGAGGAGCGGTTTCTGCAGGAAGAAACCGTGTCCCAGCAGATCAACTCCATTGAGCTCCTGCAGACGCGACCCCTGGCCCCGCCTGAGGTGGTGAGGTCCCAGCGGCCCCTGCAGAGGCAGGTCCACCTGAGGGGCCGGCCGGCCTCCAAGCCCACCGTCATCCGGGGCATCACCTACTACAAAGCCAAGGACCCTGAGGAGGAGAACAACATCGAGGAGCGGCGTGAGTTGGGGTCAGCAGGGCTGCCCAGAGACGGGGCAGGGAGGGAGTCGCCAACCGAACCCTGGGGCCGGGGGCCGGTGGGGTTGGATCTCCTGTGAGCCCGATTCCCCACTGAAGGCCGATGGCTGCTGCGGCCCCCGAGAGCCTGTGCGGTCACCTGAGAATTCCCTGCAGAGTTAACAAGTTAGCCAGAGTTCTGACTGCATTTTCTCTCAACTTGCTGAGTGGCCTTGGGCAAGTCACCTGACTTCTCTGGGCCTCATCTGCAAAATGGGGGCTTGCAGAAGACCATGTGGCAGGGCCTGGCCAAGCTAGAAGGGAGCTCAGTGCCCTCAGTTCCAGACCTCCCATCTGCACAGGAGGAAATCGAGGCTTGGAGGTGGGAATGGCTTTCTCGGGGCCCCACGGTCGCCTTCTCCTGCTGTTTCTCTCTACCTCCCTGCGCATACCCAAAGGCCCTGGGCTTCCTGTCTGAGACAGTCCACCACGTCCCCTTTTATCTCCATCCGTCTTATTTTTTCACAGAAAATGAATTATCCCTCTCCCCATCGTCCTCTTGTGTCCTGTGTCGTCCTCCTCCTGTGTGCCTTCTTGCCACCTGCCTCCTCTGCTTTCCTTCTGTCTGTTCCCTGCCCAGAACCCCCCGGGGACCCGCCGCTTCTTGCCCCTTCCCCACTCCTGCCCTGGTGGGCTGCCTCCTGACTTGAGTCCCTGCCTCTGCCTTTGCCTCCTTACAGTTTATTCTCCACCCGTAGTGTTGAGAATAGTGTCATCATTTTGCCTGTTTTTCACGGTGTTTGTCTTTTTGTGTTATCCATTTGTGTTTGCGGGAGTTTAAAAGATTATATTCTAGATACAAGTCCTTTGTCACTCCTATGCATTGCAAGAATTTTCTCCTCATCTCTGGCTCGCCTTTTCAGTTTCTTAACGCTATCTATAATGAGCAGATGAAGTGCAATTTATCTGTATTTCTTTTGTGGTTAGTACTCTATGTGTCCTTCTCAGAAATCTTTGCCTTCCCACATCCCTTCTCCGCTCAAAACCTTGCAACTTCCCCCATTTCACTCAGAATAAAAGTAAGGTCCATACACAGCCCCAGCCCTGCTTGGCCTGGCTCCCTGTTCCTTCTCTGACCTCATGTCCTGTTAGCTCCTCCACCTCCCGCCTCACCACACACACACCTGCTGCTTCACCCACACTGCCCTCCTCCTGCTCCTCAGCCTTGCCAGGCATGCCCTGGCCTCAGGGCCTTTGCACAGCTGTCAAGTCCACCTGGACCACTCTTCCCCCAGACGTCCCCTAGCTTAGTCCTTCATCTCCTTCAGGCCTCTGCTCTTATCCATCTTGATGAGTGCCATCCTTACCACTTTCTTTTTTACTGCATGTTTCTCTTCCCTCCTCAGTTCTCTGGACCTTCTTTAACCTATTCTACTTTTTCTCCCCCATAGCACCTCCAAACATACTGTACATCTATTTATTGCTTAGTGTCTCCCTGACAAGATAAAGCCTCATGAGGGCAGGGATCTTTGTCTTGCCCACTATCGTTGTCTGTGCTCCCCAAATATGTGGTGGATAAGTGGATGGCACACTACCTCCCAGCCATCAGGCGTGCTGGCCCATGGCTCTGCATCCTCAGAGATGCCAACAGCGACACCTGCGTCCTGAGGCAAGTCTTGCAACAGTCCATTCGGAGATACTTGGGAAATACAATTCCCGTCTCCCTGTGTTCCTTTCCACCTTCTTCCAGCCTTCCTACTTCTAAAATCCCAACTGGGCTCCATCTCTAAAACAGGGTGTCACGTTGAAAAAAGAAAACCTTGTTTTCATCTGCAAAAATACCACATTCTTTTGGTCATCTGAAGGCTGTTCCTCTCTCTTCACACGCTGCACATGAACCTTGTGTTTGTGTCCAGATGACGCGTTTTTCAGCGGTGACAACAGTGTGGATTTACTGATTGAAGATCAGCTGCTGAGACACGACAACCTGCAGACCGGCGCCCCCCGTAAGCTGGCAGCCACCCGTCCTGGAATTGCTGTGACGACAGACCGGACCACACCCCTGTCCCCTGCTCTGCCGGAATCCTCAACCTCAGCTCCCGGCGTCTCCAACCCGCCCTTCTCTGCCTCGGTTGAACACCTCCCAACCACGCTCCAAGCCACCTCCGGGTCTCCAGCCCCCACGGGGGAGGCAGTCCTTCAACCTTCCACGCAGGTGCCAGCTACCACCGTGGCACAGACAGCCACCCAGCCACCTCCAGCCTCGGCTTCCCCGGCGGTGGTGCCTGGGGACACAGTTATGGAAACTGCCCACCCCACCCCAGCGCCCATCACCACGGTTGGGGCAGATGTTATTGCCGGGCAGGGTACAATCCCCGCCAGCCCCACCCTGGGCCCGGAGGAAGAAGATGACATCCGGAATGTCATAGGTGAGTTGACCCTACCTGGCCTTAGGTCTGCTCCTGGCCAACTCGGCTAAAAGGTTGAGCATGGGAATGGGTTGAGAGGGGAGGAGGGAGCCAGGTGGTCAAACTTCCTCATACGGATGAATAGGGTTTCGTTCTGCCTTTGGCCAATGGATGGCTTTTTTTTTTTAATTTTATTTTATTTATTCATTTTATTAAAAATATTACATTCAAAAAATATGAGGTCCCCATTCACCCCCACTGCCCCCACCCCACCACTCCCCCCACAGTAACACTCTCCCCCATCATCATGACACATCCATTGCATCTGGTGAGTACATCTCTGGGCATCACTGCACCCCATGGCCTGTGGTCCACATCATAGCCCACACTCTCCCACGTTCCATCTAGTGGGCCATGGGAGGACATACAACGTCCGGCAATTGTCCCTGGAGCACCACCCAGGATGACTCCAAGTCCCGAAAATGCCTCCACATCTCTTTTAATAGTAGAGAGATGCACAGTCAACGTTAACCTCTAGGATTTATGTATTCAAAATGTGCAAGTGACAAGACTGGGAGCCTCCTTTTTCTAAAAATATGTATCAATTAATGGAGCCAAGCTCTTACCATCATTAATTAAACATTTGTCAAGTCTTTTCTGTTTATGAGGCTTTGTGATGGGTAATAGTGTATTTAGAGATAACTCGGTCAAGTTTTCTGTAATAAGTGTACCAGGCCATGGCATAACAAGGAATTATTATTGGAGGGAAGAAATCCCAGAATAATGGCAGAGTGGGAGCAGGGAAATAACTGGTGAAAAGGGGTCCCGGGACAAAAGTCTCACAAACCTCGGTCTGGAGTAAGCTGAGCAAGGAGTACGTTTGGAGCCAGAGAGGTGGGGGTGGGAGCAGAAAGAGTGCTTTTTCTTTTCTTTTCCTTCTGTGGTGGCAACAAGCTAATCGCAGTGCAGGAGGCAGATTCCTTGCTGCATGCATGAGCACGTTTCTGAAGCTGGGGGACCTGCTTAAGTTTCTGCAGATTGTGCTGGGCTCTGAGCAGAGCCTCCCGCCGCTGCCCCGGCTGTGGACAGCACGACTTTGTGCTCTTGGGGCTGCAGCCCTGGGGCCAGCCCGCCGCCTCTCCCATTGCCCTGGGAGTGAGCCTCAGGTCTCCGGGACGCTGTATCTCCACTGCCTCAGCCAAGTTTTACCGCCACACCTCTGCGCGCTGCGCGTGGCTGAAATACTCACGGTGAAGACAGGCGACAAGGGAGACCCACACACCTTGTAAGTCCACAGGCAACCGTCTTTGCCATTCCAGGAGCCTCTGCCGTCGGTCCCCGTAACTCACCTCCAACCTGGGTCCCAGCACCCAGAGCCTCTCCCCAGCCTCCCTTCCCTGCGTTTTGCTAAAGCAGGCTTGTCTGATGTAACTCTGAAACATGCACCTTTCCGGGGCTCTTAGGACTCCGCCCCCTCCAGCAGCCAGACAGATGCTAATGCCACACAGGCAGGAGAAAGCCTCTGGCAGCCTTTTACCTGGTGGTGGGAGCTAGGTGGAGGGAGACATTTTCTCTTAGTACTTGTAGCTGTTTGATATGGTTATGAATTCCAAGAATAGATACTGTTTGTAATCTGGTCTGTACCTGGGCATGATTAAGTTATGATTAGGGCTTTGATTGGGCCACATCATTAGGGTGTTGAGGCCCCACCCCTTGGTAGGTGGGGACTCACAGATAAATGACATGGCAAGATAGAGTTGGAGGCATTTTGATGTTGGGGTTTTCTGATGTTCGAGTTTGATGCTGAAGTCTTAAGCTGGAGCCCCAAGAAGTCAGCATGCAGAGGAAAGAGAAGCAAGCCCCGGGAAGAGAGGACCTGAGCCAGAAGAACACAGAGGAATAGAGACAGCTCCTCAGACACGGCAGAAACCCCAAGGAGAGAGACAGAGCCGTTCGCCTGATAGTCTACAGCTGACCTTGTGGAGAGAGGCAAAGCCTAGAGAGCCTCATAGTCTACAGCTGTCCTTGTGGAGAAAACAGAGGCGCTGAGCCCAGAGGAGCCCAGGAAGCCTGAACCCTCACAGATGTCCACAGCCGTCTTGCTCCAACTTATGAAAATAGACTTTGGTGAGGGAAGTAACGTATGCTTTCTGGAAGTAACTGTAAGTTCCTATCCCAAATAAATACCCTTCATAAAAACCAACCAATTTCTGGTATTTTGCATCAGCACCCCTTCGGCTGACTAATACAGTACTCAGTATTCTATTCGACCAGAATAACATCATCATGTGGAGGATGTAAGTCAGGTTCTATGTCTTCTTCAAGGTTCTGCTTAAAAACCAGCCTGTAGAATTTTTCAAAGGGACCTGGGCTCTTACCTCTTGCGTCCACCACAGGAAAAAAAGCACAGCAACATGGACACGGATGTAGGGTTTTCAGATGCAAAAGGGTTAAAAGAGGGGGTGGCACAGAGAAGAACAAAGGTTTGGCTGTTCAGGCGATGTGGAAATTTGGCAAGTTGCTTGTTTTCAGGAATCATTTTTAATCGTTTTTCGCTGTCAAGTGCCTCCTTCAGGCTAGTGTTTGGTGTGGAAGGGATTTCCTTCCTGGGAACCTTTTCTGGAGAACCTTTCTTCCTGGCAGAGTAAGGCCACGATGTGCTGACATCTTCTAGTCGTTGGTTAAATTAAAGTCATCTGGCTGAAACAGACACAGGCTACTGATTTGCTGTCCGGTGAAAGTTTATTTACTGTTGATGAGTCTGGAAAGTTTGATTTTTGAGCTATTTAAGATGTGGTTTTAAATGGTACTCCTTTTAGAAGGAATGAAGGAATGTCTTATCCCAGGGTTTCCAAACCTGGTTTTGTGATGTCTTAAAATGTCTCCCATTATCCTCAGGGAAGTTTTAAAATTCCTAGACCAACTCTAAAAACAAGTACCTCACAATTGGTTTCTCACTGTGAAAGCAAACATTTGGCGGGAGGGTAGCCCCAGGATGGGGAGAGGAAAGGAGCTGCCCGTGGTGGTGGGAGCAGGCGTGTGAAGGGAAGACCTCGGTGAGCCGCCCACAACCTCCTGCTTCCAGCAGCCCTGGGCCGGGAGAGTCTGCTCCGGCTCCTGCAAGGGGATGGGACTGCTATGCCACGCAGCTAGGGCTTTGCAGATTCCCAGGCTTTCACAGCTGCAATCCCTGATGTGATTTTTAGAAGGAGCTGTTTTGGGGTTGGGGGTGGGAGGTGGGGTGGAACAGAGGACAGTCAGAATTATGACAATTCCAGAGAGGGTGTGTCTCATATTTGAATCTAGGAAAGGTCGTGCTCGGTGAAGGAAGTCTCCCCCTTAACAGTCCCGGGCTTGGCCGGCCGCTCTGGCTGTGGGTGAGGCGGCTTCGTGTCAGGGGGCTGGTCTGAGGCAGCCTGAGGCAGCTGCCACAGGCAGGGCTGGCGCTTTCCAAGGTCTCCACAGCACCCAGAATGTTTGCAGCCGGCTGCCTTATTCCACTCGACAGGCACCTGCCCCCGGATGACTTCAAGACTCACTCTGGGTTCAGTCGCTTCGCTGGCTTCCCCCACCCCAAACCACTTAGGAATTCAGTCATCTTATAGCACAGGGAACTTGGGCCCTGGGATTGAGAATGTAAAGTGGAGACGTTCTTTGGAAGTGGAGGAGAAATAGAGTGTAAGCCTCTTCTGCAAGAAGAAAGAGTCCAGCCCCTGATTCATTCAGCGCCACTCTAGGCTGGGCTGGAAAGATCCAGAGGGAGTGAGAGCTGGTGCCTTCCTTAAAGGAGCTGACTGACGGGAGGGGAGCAGGCAGGTGAGCTCAGGTGGCAGAGTGTGGGTGAAGCTGGCAGGGGAGGAGGAGCGGTCCTGGGGAGGTGGTATCCATCCGTCTGTCCTGCTCCATCTTGAAGGGTGGTCATGAGCTCACAAGGCTCACAGGACCCCATGTGCCCAGGTGGGTGTGGGGAATTGCAGGGAGCCCCTTGGTACTGGTGTGGGCACATCGGGGGGAGTGGTAGGATTCTTGGAAAGGGAGGTGGGGGGCCAGTGATGAAGAGTGAGAAGTCAGGACTTAATTCTAAAAGTGATAGGGTGGATTCTAAACATGGGACAGTATTCAGATTTGACTAATTAAAGAAAAGCAGATGATGTGTTGAGCTGTAGGTGTCGGGGTGCAAAGGTGACTGAGGCAGGGTCCCTGCCCTGCAGTCATGTACAGTCTTGTCTGTGAGACTTACACATAAACAAAGTTTCCACTCAGGTTGGGGAGCCCTGGGATGAAGGAATGTGTAGGAGGGTGCCGTCAAGGAGAGGCCGTAACAGGGGTCCTTGGTCATTCATGTTTTCTAGAATGTCATTGCCTTCTTTCTGAGTTCAAAGCAAATACTGGTTCAGATTCAAATGGAAAGCATGGCCTCGGGGCCTTGAGCACCCATTTACTCAATGGTGGAGCCAACACACTTTCCTTGGACTCCCTTTGAGTCTAGTGAGTGCACCTGGAATTCTGTGCCTATGGGGCATAGCAAATCTATAGGCAAATGGACAGCCAGAAAGAGAATATCATGTTCTCTTCTGCTCAGGTGTGTGTTCCATTCCCCTCCCTGTTAGACTTCACTTATAAAACACAAGTTTAAAATGAAAAGTTTCAGGAATTTCAGGACGGCAAGAGCAGAGAGTGAATCCAAGCACGGGCCCTTTGTGCGTGGGTCCTGTGTGACTGCACCTGGGTACACCCAGCAGGCTGGCCCTGAGCACAGCACCTGGGAGGGGCAGAAGAGCTCAAGGTAGCAGCCTGAGGCTGAATTCACCCCGGGATGTGCCATTGCATTTTTGAACTTGAATGTCTTCGGGTAGGGCCCTCTTCCAGTCCACCACAGTCCCTGTGGCCACTTCTTGTTTCACGCTCAGCCTGCTTCATGCGTTTTCAGTTCCTGCCTGGCCCCTGGGGGCATTTGAGCTTGAGAACTCTGAATGAAGGGAGATGCCAAGAAGCAATAGTGGAGGTGCAGGAGGGGCCAGTGTGCTAGGCTAAGGTCCTTGGGCTTCACACAGTAATTGGTGATGGGAGTTAATCATGGGTTTAAGCAGATGTGCATCTGGCAGCTTGGGGACCACTGGGCAGGACAGTTAGAAGGAGGCAGAGGTGAGCCAGAGAGCCCAAATGGTGTAATCGGAGTGACAGAGGCAAAGGCAGTGAGGTCTAAACTGTGTCACAGAGGTGGAGGGAAAGGACCAGAGAGATGAAAGATGTAGGAGACAGAATGGATGCGGCTCAGCGGCCAGAGCTTGGGTGAAGGAGAAGGGGACGCCAGGGAGGATGTTTTTGGTTTCTGGCCTGGTTAATGGGTGGTGTGCCATGTCCTGCTCTAGGACAACCCACACAGGCTGTGAACTGAAGTGCATAAATTCCGTTTTTAATCCCCTAAGTTTGAGGAACCTCCAGTCTACCCAGGAGAAAAATGCCTGGGTGGCGATTGGATGCCTGGTGCTCAGAAACAAGGTCTGGGCCCTGAAGACACCTTTGAGAGTCCTCAGTGAGAGCTGAGGTTGTCCAGTGACCATGGGAGTAACGAGAAGAGAAGAGGCCGACAGTGGAGCTCTACAGGAGGCCATTTAGTAGGTGGGCAGAAGAAGACAAACCAGGCAAAGGGATGGAGAAGGCCGGCTGGGGAGTTGGCATGTGAAAACCAAGGGGGAGGAACTCTCCGGAAGTGATTCGTGGATGGGGGGGAGGGGGAGCTAAGCTGGGGGAGGCGATCCCTGGATGGGGGGGGGGGGGGGGGGAAGAACAGGGCGGTCCCCAGTTCAGACCGAAAGAGAGGCTTGCCTAAAATAAAAGGACTGGGAAGAATCCCCTGGACTGGACAATGCACGAGCATCGGGTGCGTTGAAGGCAGCAGCCAACTTTGAAGGGCTTGGGAAGGGTTGACATTACAGAAAAGTGGGGAGAGGACACGGCTCCTGAGGACCCTGAGGGGAGGCTCGCCTGGTGAAGGTCACAGCTAAGAGCGGGGGAGGGTCTGGTTTGATGAGTTCTTTTTTTAAGAAGGGTGAGCTTTGAGCAAAGTTTATATGCTGAGGGAAAAGAGCCCCTTCTTGCCAGACCTTGCTGACCTTTGACATGGGGCCGACCTGCCCCTATTTTTGAAAAGGAAGTGAATTAATGCACAGAAGGGCTTAGTAGATGTTAGCTGTCAGCATCACTGTCCTCCTTTGCAGTGCTTTGGGAAAAACTTCTAGGATGAATAGCAGATGACGCTCTCTTTTCTGCAGCTCCCTCTGAACTGTCTCTCTTCTATCTCTCATTACTCTCCAAGAGGCATACACACTCAGTGTCCTCTCTCAGAGGCTGAAGTTTGCTGCCAAGAGCGGAAACGTCTGAACAGCCCCAGATTCTCAGGCCATGATGATGTGTCTGCGTCTGTGGTTCACTGATGTTCCCCTCTTTGTCTTTAAAATGCACCCGTCTGTCCTGACATTACTGCCGTGTTGGCAGGTGTTTGTTCTACCTGAGGGCGTGTGGAACTCCGTCCTGGGGTCCTGAGTTTCAGGGCTGTGAGGCTGCAAGCTGGGGCTCCCGTATTCCTACAGAATAAGGATGCTGGTCCTTACCTGAGAAGGGGACTCCATCAGTGTCAGTTTCCTATTACAGCCTTAACAAATTATCTTAAATGTAAAACAATAGAGACTTATTCTTCTATTGTCCTGGAGGCCAGAAGTCCAAAATGAGACTCACGGGGCTTAAGCCAAGACATCAGCAGAGCCGGCCTTTCTGGAGGCTCCAGGGAGAACCTGTTCCTTGCCCTCCGGTGGCTGCTGAGACTAAGTCACGTAGTGTTTCCCCGGCTGGCAGCCACAGCACTCCAGTTCTGCTTCCATGTACCTTCCCTTTTCCTCTTCTGTAGTTGCATCTTCCCCTGGCTCCCTCTTATAATCCAGGGGATAATGTCCCATCTCAAGCTCCTTAACTTAATCACATTTGCAAAGTCCCCGTCATCGGTCCATTAATTCACAGGTCCCAGGCAGGAGGAACTGGGTGCCTCGGGCAGCCACTGTCCCGCACCCCACCATCGTCAGGGTGGATTCTCCAAGCACTCTGTGAAGTCGCAGGGCATGTACTGTACTGATTTTACTCTGAAGAAATTAAAGTTCTGTGGCATTATAAAGGCAACACAGGTGTTGGAGTCAGAACTGGGCTTTCCTCCTAGCTTTGCCGTTTCCACATGTGAGGCTTCAGGTCATCTTCCCGTCCTCCCCAGCCTTTGTGTTTCCTCATCTGTCCCTTCCCTCCCAGGGTGGTTGGGAGGATTCAGTGAGGCAGTGTTCATAAAGCACTAAGCGCACGGGGACCCCGTGAATCAGCATCATAGCCAGAGACGTCCCGCTGAGGGTTCCAGAGACCTGTCCGGGACGGCAGGGCCACGGCTGAGCCCGGGCATCGGGGGCTCCCAGGGCCCGCTTGCAGCCCCACACTAGGGCCCCTGTCACTGCAGAGCCTTGGTGCTGAGAGGAGCCCGAGGGACTGCCTGGGTGCTCCTGGCCTCCGGAGCCAGTCTGAAGTGCACAGGTTTGATCAGAGAGGTGCCATAGCCGTGACAACCCCATTCCAAGCCCCAGTGGTTGTCATGAGCAGAAAGGCCTTGCCTCACGCGGCTGCTTGTGGGGCTGTGGGGCGGGGGCCAGGGGTGCCCCTAACAGGGAGCTGCTGTCCGCACTGGGCTTTGCCAGGGGAAGGGGCACATAGGAACACCCTCCCTGAGAGCGCGGAGGGAGAGCGGCTCTGCTGGCAGCTGGGGCCCTGCTCAGTGCCAGGAATGAGATATTTTCCATCAGACCTCTGCTGCCTGGGCTCAGCCAGAGATTTCTGTTTTATTGTCTTGAACAGATGAGCTCAGCTGGGGAATGAGGCATTGGCTGGTGGGTTCTGTTGTTTGTCTTATGGAGACTGACTCCCTCCCTGCGCTCTCAGACCTGGACCTAATAAACCCCACGCAGAGATGCTTACGCCCTGCCAACTGCACCCCACCGTGGGGCCTGCCTGGAAAACAGTGCTCATCCCGCCTCCCCGCACCGGCTGTCCCGGACCCAGGGCCGAGGCCTCCTGTCCCCTGTCCTGCCAGCTGCAGGACTCGGGCTCTTAGCCCAGACCGCTTCTGGCAGAAGCAGAGACGAACAGTGTAGAAATGGGGTGGCCTGGAATTTAGAGAACCCCGAATCCATGCCCTGTAGGTCTTTGTTTCTTTTGTCCCAGGTGAGTATCAGGGACCCAGTTATGGACATCACTGTTGTACCTCTGAGCCACCCAGTTTTGATGGTGGTGTTGGTGGGGGGAGAGGGTCCCTGCTGCCAGGATGGGCTGGGGGGTGGGGTGAAGGCAGGATTCACCTGCTTCTTCCTCTGCTCCCACCATTGCCCTCTTCCCGTCCTCTCCCTCCCGTACTCGTATGGGGACAGAAGGAACACATGCCCCGTTAGTCATGCATGATTTCAATATCATTCAGGGCCACGTTCAATAATAATACTGCCTAGTGTTTTTGTTTCCTCGGCTGCTCAAGCAAATACTATACAAATACCATTCTCACTTAAACAGTGAGAATTTAATGGCTCCTGGTTTTGAAGCCAGGAAAAAGTCCAAATTAAGGCATTGTCAAGACAATGCTTTGTGTCCCCAGACTGTGGCGCTCTGAGGCTGGCTGCTGTGATCCTTAGTCCTTGGCTCCTCTGTCACATGGCCATGCACATGGCAGCCCCTCCTGAGCGCTCAGTTCTTTTCCGACTTCTCTTGAATTTTAACTTCTTTCTTCCCATGATTTTCTCTTTATCTTTCTCAATTTCATTCTACTTAGAAAGGACTCCAGTAAAAGGATTAAGACTCATCCTGATTGACTGGGACATATTTTAAAGAAGCAGCCTCATCAAAAAGTCATACAGTGGGCTCACACCCATATGAATGGATTAGATTTGAAATTATGTTTTTCTGGGGTACATACAGCTCCAAACCACCACACCTAGTAAGCATTGCAGGCTTTAGCCTTGGTGTCAAAACTAGAATGACTCTAGTGGCCCTTTAGGGCTTCTCCTGGGCACTAGTCACTCATGGCCACACCAAAGAGCCATTCAGACATTGCTGAATTCTTGTCCCATGAAGGCAGACTTGACCTTTGAAGGAGGCTGCTACATCCAGGAAACTTGGAAACTTATGCAGGAAACTTGGTCTCATGACCCCAAAATCGCAGGTAGGGGGTCCTGGCTTCCTATCTCTGGTAGAGAAAGAGGCGTGGGCCTGAGGACAGCTGTCTAGGATCTGGGCAGGTGGGCCTCCGGGAATGGGCATCAGCAGCAGACTGGCCTTGTCTCTGCTGGAGACCTGGCCTCACAAACCTGGGGCCAAGGCCCCTTGGGATAGCACAGTGGCTGGTGCAGGGTCTGAGTTCTTGGTTATACCAGACAGCATCCTCACCGCTGGCCACACTTGTCATTCTGCTGTGTGCTTGTGCAAGTATGGAAACATCTTTTGAGTGTTTACTGTGTGCCAAGCACTTTGTGTTCTGGATATCAAGAACACAAAAAAGAGAAAAGCCCCAAACCTTTTTCCTTGGTGCTTACTTTCTGGTTAGGGGCAGATGTGGAGGGAGGAGGGATGCTCAAGAACTGTTGAGATGCAAGATGACACATCCTGTAATAGAGGTGCAATCACAGTACAGTGGGACCAAAAGAGAAGGAGCAATTGGTTTTTCAGAGGGGGTAGGGGGTATCAGAAAATAGGCTTTGGATTTTAGGTCCTGGAGGGATGAGTGTATAGATAGAGAAGTCTGAGAACAGCAGGAGCCAAGGCATGTTGGCATGAAAATCACATTAGTTGGGGGCAGAGCCTGGCTCTGTAGTAGAATAAAGGATGGACAAGAGTAGGATGAGATGATGCTGGGGAAAGGTTTGGGGTCAGTTATACAGGGCTATTAAGGCCTGCCAAGGAGCAGACTGTGGGGGATCTAGCAAAGTTTAAGGAGCGGAATTTATTAGATCTGCTTTTCTGAATGATTATTCCGACAGCACCATCTACATCTTCTCCAACAGGAAGGTGCAAAGACACACTTTCCACCATCACTGGACCCATCACCCAGAACACATATGGGCGGAATGAAGGGGCCTGGATGAAGGACCCCCTAGCCAAGGATGAGCGGATTTATGTGACGAATTATTACTATGGCAACACCCTGGTGGAGTTCCGGAACCTGGAGAACTTCAAACAAGGTATGGGCTTTGCGTTCGACTCAGGCGGCTTCTTCCCTTCTCTACTGTCCTCTGTTTTCATCTTGGCCAGTTCTCTTTGGGTAGTGACAGCACACAAGCTGGATGATACCTTCTGCAGATGGTGGAGGACTTTCCCTGGTACAGCAGGGTCTCCCTTCCACCTCTCTGTCCCTTCTTCCCAGCTCTGGGAGACAGGATGATCTGGAGTCCAGCCCAGATGACAGAAGGGCCACCTAATATTAGTGAAACACTCTCCCTTTCCTGTAGCCCTCGACGGGTGTACTGTGTCCATGTATAATAAGTAACACACTTGATCCTTGAACCAACTCATTTCCATTTGACAGAGGAGGATGCTGAGATTCAGAAAGATTAAGCAATTTGCTACCCCAAACTCAATGTGGCAGAGCCCAGGTCTCTAGACTCTTAGATGATTCTTGTCCCATCACATCAGGCTGCCCCTCACCTCACCAGCAGGTTGTCCCTATGGCATTGCTCTGAAGCCGCCTGCCTTCCCACACACCCCACAGGTCGCTGGAGCAATTCTTACAAGCTCCCCTACAGCTGGATTGGCACAGGCCATGTGGTGTACAATGGCGCCTTCTACTACAACCGGGCCTTCACCCGCAACATCATCAAGTATGACCTAAAGCAACGCTATGTGGCTGCCTGGGCCATGCTCCACGACGTGGCCTATGAAGAGGCCACCCCCTGGCAGTGGCAGGGCCACTCTGACGTGGACTTTGCCGTGGACGAGAATGGCCTGTGGCTCATCTACCCGGCCCTGGATGATGAGGGCTTCAGCCAGGAGGTCATCGTCTTGAGCAAACTCAATGCCGTGGACCTGAGCACGCAGAAGGAGACCACGTGGCGCACAGGCCTCCGGCGGAACTTCTATGGCAACTGCTTTGTCATCTGTGGGGTGCTGTACGCCGTGGACAGCTACAACCAGCGGAACGCCAACATCTCCTACGCCTTCGACACCCACACCAACACGCAGATCGTCCCCAGGCTGCTGTTTGAAAACGAGTATTCCTACACCACCCAGATAGACTACAACCCCAAGGACCGCCTGCTCTACGCCTGGGACAACGGCCACCAGGTCACTTACCACGTCATCTTCGCCTACTGACACCCCAGCCCCAGCAAGCAGAAGCTGCAGAGGGATCCTCAGCACCTTGTGGATGTGTGTGTGTGTGTGTGTGAGCGTTTGTAGGTGGGTATGTGCTGTTTAAAAATTATATATTATTTTGTGTAAGATTACAAATGGTAAAATGACAATTTGGGTCTATTTTTTTTAACATGGATTGTAGATCAATCCGTATGTGTATGTGCTGGTCTCATCCTCCACGGTTTATATTTGTGCAAATGTACTTCTCCTTTGGACCAGTAACCACCTTCCTTCTTACCCTCAACCCCTCCAGCTCCCACATCTCAACTCTAGAAAAGATTCCTTTATCTGGGTCTTGTGGGCAGATAGCACCAGGAGCAGGAGTGAGGGAGGCAAAGAAAGAAGTGCTAAGTGGTAGGGAAAAAGTGTTATGTGTTGGAGAAGTTTTAAAAAGCCAGAAAAAAATTTTTTTTAATAAAGAAGAAATTTAAAATCACCGAAAATGCCTTTAGTGTTTGCACCGATGCGTCTGGCCACGGTTGCTCCCTCTCCCTGGAGGAACCGCGGGCTGGTTTCTCCAGCACGGCTCTCAGCCTGAGCTGTGCTCCATCCGGCAGCTCCCAGTGAGGTGCCTTTCCCTTCCTGAGCGGGGGCTTCCTTACGGGGCGATTTGGAACGAGCTGATCCCAGGGTTTACTTTAATTTTGTGGTATTGGCCCCTTCATTTTTTCCTTGCTCCCCAGCTTCTTTGTTCTCTTCTGCCTTTTTCTGGCCATTTCACCCCAGATGTGGGAACCTAGTCATTCCCTAAGTGTGGCTCCACTGTCTTAGTCTCCTGTGACTCTGTAACTAATGACCACAAACTTGGGGCCTTAAACACAGAAATGTGTTCTCTCACAGTTCTGAAGGCCAGAAATCCAAAATGAGTATCCTCCTGTTTAGGCAGCAGCTGCTGCTGGGTCCCTCTGCACAGGCCTCAGACCTGCGCCCCAGGCACTGCCCGCACGGAGGTGCTGTGGCTGGTTCGCATCTCACCACTCCCCCTTCACCCTGCCGCTTCCTGTACTTACACATTTTCAAATAACACATACCCAAATGAATTCACTTGGTCTTGGGGCTAATAGGGTCAAATACCCCTCAGCAAGTGCAAATGCCTGGCAGGTTTGGTGGCAGCAGAATGTTAGAGGGAGGGAGACGGGGCACCCCAGTTTCAAAACAGGTTTGGTGGACGATGGTGGGAGTAAAGCTGCTGAGTCCTGCCCGGCCAGAGGAGGGGCCAGCATCTCCCCCCGAAGCACAGGACCTTCCGTCAGGCCCTGGGATGGAAACCACGGCAGAGGCCCACCCCGAACCCCGGCAGGGCCGCTCCCAGGCACTGGGGTGAGCCTTCGGGAAGGAAATCACATCTGATGAAAATGGTCTCTACTTTCTATCTATAATTATGTATTTACAATTGCTGGAGTCCTGGACCAGGACCTGTCCCCCCACCTACCCCTCCAGGGCACTGTCTGGGCCCGGTCCAGTTTCAGCGGCTGCCCGGATGAGGCCAGAGCATCCCATAGCTGCCCATTCTTTAAGTCTTTGCAGTCACCTTCCAAACAGCTGGGCCACCCTGCAGCATCCACAAAGCCTCAGACCTCAGGGCTCCAGGGGGTGGCCGGCAAGCACGGGCCTCAGGAATGAGCAGTCAGCCCCAGCTCTCCTGCAAAATAATTAGCTATGGGAGGCCCAGCTGGCAAGACGGGGGTATAGGACCCCAAGTGTGAAGGTGGGCGGGATGCAGCTGGGGTCAGGCTGACAGTGCTGCCTGAGCAGAAGAGCTCAGCGTCCCTGTCCCTCCACAGCCGGCCCACTGCGCCCCCAGACCAAAGCAGTCAGGTGAGGAGGGCAGCTCCCTGCCCGCACGGGGGTCGCTCTGGCATTAAGTGCCAATGGGGACGCGCTTGTGGGCCCTTCTCGGGGCTCCTCTGAGCCTCCTCCCAGCCCCTTTTGGGGGCAGCCTCACTTTCTGACCCTCCCCCTGGGGATTCGCCTCCCAGTGCTTGGAGACCTTCCCAGTGCTTGGAGAGCAAGGTGGGCCAGGAAGGACAGCTGGGAATGCGGGCTGCGGGAGTCTGGGTGAATGCCTTGCCCTGAGGCCGAACTGCCCACTCAGGCCAGGTGGGGAAGGGGGCAGCAGGAGGAGGGCGAGCAGGGCCTGCAGGGGACGGCAGGCCTGAGCCTGGTGGTCGGGAGCAGTTCCCCTAAGCGCGTGCAGGACTTCCCAAACAGTTTTCTCACCATGGGATTAAATGTTGGAATCATCAAGACTTAGAGAACGTGTTTTTCAGAAGGTTGAAGAGGAGGAAGAAGACCAGGTTTTTCTACCCTGACATTTCTTGGCCTCCTTTCCTCACCAGTAAAATAAGGGGGTGGGGTGCAGGTGCAGCTCAGTGGTTGAGCACCTGCTTCCCATGTACAAGGTCCCAGGTTCAAGCCTGGGTACCTCCTAAAAAAAGAAATAATGGGATATTTTCTAGTGCTCAGATTTGCTGACTGAGTCTTCTCCAAGCTTTGTAACCCTTCACCAAACATAGGGCATTTTAGTTGTTTGATACTGATGGGGGTAAAAATTCTTTTACATTCATTTATTTAGGTATATATTTAGCCTCTCAAATATTCATGGGACCCTACTGGGGATACTAAGGGGACAAGACAAATTTCTGCATTCATGGAGCTCATACTCCAGAGGAGGAGAAGGACACATTGGAGTATACTGTGACAGCTGACACTAAAACAAAGCAGGGGGAGGATGTAGATAGAGAAAGATGGCAGGGAAGGAGTTGTTTTTTGTAAAGGCAGGTCACAGAAAACCCCAGAAACAGAGGACAGTGAGGGGCTGGCCTCCGACCCCTGGCGGCAGACAGCAGGGACGGCAGAGAGCAAAAGCCCTGCAGTGGCCCGCCCAGCCGTGCACCCTGGACTCCCCCTGGCACGCTGTCGTCTCACGTCCTAACACCTGAACACGGTCGGGTGAAAGCACCCGGGCCTTCTTTCTGGGCTGTAATCATCAGGAAAGTGTATGTGTTCCTATCACCCAGCGAAGAAGGCTGTTTGCTGTAGGAAATGGCGTCCCGGGTCTGGCTCTCAGCGAGCCTCTCCCAGCTGGCATTTGTGTGACCTTGGATCGTCACATAACTCCTCTCTGAGCCTGGCTCTCATCTGTAAAGTGGGAAAAGAACAAGGAAAGATTCAAGGAAGAACTTAAGTGAGGCAAAGGTAAGTAAAAAACGCTGGCCGTTTTCTACAGTCTGATGCTACCCTTCTTGTCTTCAACCCCAAACCAGCTCCTCCTTTGGACTTCTCTCATGTTCTTCTGGGCTGCTGGGATATAAGCTCCAGAGGCCTCTTTTTACTCCCCATTCCCAGCTTAGCCCCCAAGACCCCAGACACTGTCCTCCACATGGGGACTAAGAGAAAGCAACATGCTCAAGAGCAAAAACCCCCTCTGCTGTTCTGGCTGGGTGACCTTGAACAAGACCGAACTTCTCTGAGCCTTAATTTCCTCTTCTTTAAAATGTGAGTAATAGATCTATCTTATAGGGCTATTAGGAGTTTAATGGAATAGCATATAAACCACAAGGCAAATAGGCACTCAGTGTTTTACTTTAGGGTTTATTGTGAACGCTTGCAATCATACTGAAAAGTAGAGAGAAATATAAAATGTACCCTGATATTCCTATCACGAAGATTTAACAATCATCAATACTTTCTTTTATTTGCTTCATCTGCTGCTTAAAATTTTTGCTGAAATATCTAAGTTATACATATGATATTTTCCCCAAATAGTTCAGTGAGCATCTCAAAAGAAAGACATTTTCCTTAATAACTTTAACAATATTTTCAACCTAGCAAGATTAACAATGAACCTTAAAATTAATAACACCCAACATTGGATTTTCCCAATTATCTCAAAAATGTCTGGCACAGTTGGGACTTTGAACCAAGATAATCAATGTTCACACGTTGAATTTGTAGTTTTGCCTCTTAAAACCCCCCTCTCTCTTTCCGTCCCTGTCCCCCGCCACACTCTGTCCTCGCTCTCCTTTTATTTATTCCCCTCCCCCTTGGGCTTGCTTGCTGTCTGATCTTTGTGTCCATTCACTGTGCACTCTTCTGTGTTTCTACTTGTCTCCCTTTTCGTTGCGTCACCTTGCTGAGTTGGCTCTCCCTGGCGCACGCGGGCTGGGTGGCACTCCGCAGTGTGTGGGCGAGCCTGACTTCATATGGTAGACAGGAGCCCAGCTGATTGAGCCACAGCCACTTGCCTCCGTTTCTTAGTAAACTTTTATGTGGGAGGAGTGGGGTGGGGGGTGGAGGGTATACTGGAACCTCTTAGATTTTTTAATGTAACATTTTTTTGTGATGTATATATCTTCAAAAAATACAATTTACAAAAATGATAGGGTGGGGGGATAGGGAGTGGGGTATATGGGAACCTCTTATGTTGTTTATGTTTTTTAATGTAACGTTCTTAGTGATCTATTAACTTTAATTTTAAAAGCGTAAAAAAATAATAAGACACTTCTAAAAAAATAAAGAAATTTTAAATTTTGGAATAATTTTAGATATACAGAAAAGCTGCCACGTTAGTACAGAGAGTTCTTACAGACTCTGCACCTATTGTGCCTTGAAGCTAACATTTTACATAATCAAGGGACATTTGTAAAAATTAAGAAACCAATACTGGTATATTACCATTAACTAAACTCCAGTTAAATCTCTTTTAATCTAGAATAGTCCCCCTGCCCCACCTTTTTTTTCATGCCATCGACTTGCCAAAGAAACTGCTGGTTGTGGCCATCTTCTAGCTTGATCTCATTGCTTCCTTTTAGTGGCATTTAACCTATGCCCCCTCCCCGGCTTGTCCTTTAAACTGGAAGCTCAATCTAAAGGCTTGATCAGATTCAGATTAAACATTTTTAGCAAGGAGGCTTGGCTGTGAGCTCAGTCTTTATTTCCACTGCCCTTCATCAGCCTCTACCACCCTAGGATGGCACTTTGCAGACACCTCAGACCTACTCCGCCTGCCTCCTGGGGACCTCCACCCCCACCAGTCTGGCCAGGCCACTGCTGACGGGTGACCCTTGCTGCGATCATGTCCCCCTCACCTGTCAGTTTGGACAAAACTCTATCCTGGGCTGTAATCATCAAGCAACTTTATCTATTCCTACCAATCTCCCTCTACATTTATTTAGTGGGCCTAGTTATTTTTCTGCTCCTATATAAAAACTTCGGCAGACCCCTTGGCTTCTCTGGTAACTGTTAAGTAATAGTCTCATGGTCACTTTAAAGGTAAAACAGATTCAGTTGAATAATTCAAATTTTAATCATTAAGATTCTGAACTTGATTTCAGAGTGTTGCCAACTCCCCCCAACCCCCTACTTGACTGGTAAACTCAAGATGGTCTAGCTCTCTTGGGAAGTGCTTAAAACTCTCTCTCTCCTGGGGACTTTGTGTGGGTTCTTTGATGAAATCCTCCTCCCCCTTTGCTGGCGATGGCTCATCATTTTCTTTGCATAGACGAAAGCATCTCCATTCTGGCTAGTTGCCCACTCCTTCCTCAGCCTGTAGGAATCCAGTGATACCTACAGCAGCTGCAATCTCTTTGCCCCTCCAGACAGTCCTCTTGGATAGGACCTAAAATGACCTCACGCCATGGGCCACATCTGGTCCTCAGAAAATATTCTCATATTAGTTATCCTGACAAAGCCAATGAGAGTAGGTTGGTCCTCAACCAAGTAATCTTTCCTTGGCTGAAAGGTAGCCAACAAGCCCGTCTTCCCTCCTTAGATGACCCAAGTGGGAGTCTGTCGCGGGTGACCCCTGAACTACAAGGAACGAAGATTAGGTTCCCACGTGGTCTGCTCAAAGCTCTCTTCCCTTAGCCTTGAGGTGAAGGGCAGGTGCACTCGTCCCAGGGCGAGTGATGGGACTCACGACAAAGCTTTCCCCAAAGGGATCCTCTCCAAACATCCTCTTTAAAAAAGCCAGCTCTCAATTCTTTCACTCTTTTAATGTGGTGAAGAGTTTAAAAGTCTTGAACAAGTTTCCGGACACCTACTTGGTGAATTCTGCCTTTGTCTGGCCCCTCCCTTGGAATGTGAGATCTCTGGCCTCCTGGGGCCTCACCGGAAACTCCCACTTTCACATCCTCTAGTACTTAGGAGGTTCTCAGGGTCTCTCCTCGTCGAATGCCCTTCACAGCCACCACTCTTCTTGACATTTTATACCATCTTCAAGGTCCAATTCAAATGAAGGCTTGTCCAGTTCCCCAGGGAGACCAACAGCAGCACTTAATGCCTTGTGAAGCACTGACCACATTTGCCTTTGGTGTTTATTTGTGAACAGGTCTTATCTCTTCTGTGAGGTTTCTCTCTCCCACAGGGCAGAAGCTCTTCCTTATTCATCTGGGCTGTCCACAGCGCTTAGGGCAGAGTCTGCCTCCTAATGCCTGTTCAGTAGAGATCTACCAAATGAATAAATGAATGAATGAGGAATTAATTTTAGCCACACAAATTCAAGGTCAAATCAATGACTTCACAGACCAGAACCTGACAAAAGGGAAGCGGACTTGGCCCAGTGGTTAGGGCGTCTGTCTACCATATGGGAGGCCCGTGGTTCAAACCCCGGGCCTCCTTGACCAGTGTGGAGCTGGCCCATGCGCAGTGCTGATGTGCACGCGAGGAGTGCCCTGCCACGCAGGGCTGTCCCCACGGAGGGGAGCCCCATGCGCAAGGAGTGCACCCCGTAAAGAGAGCTGCCCAGTGCAAAAGAAAGTTCAGCCTGCCCAGGAGTGGTGCCACACACATGGAGAGCTGACACAACAAGATGGCGCAACAAAAAGAAACACAGATTCCCGTACCGGTAACAACAACAGAAGTGGACAAAGAAGAAAGACGCAGCAAATAGACACAGAGAACAGACAACCGGGGCGGGGGGAGAGGAGAGAAATAAATAAATCTTTGAAAAAAAAAAAGAACCTAACAAAAGTCCCAGGCCTTCCTGCAGTCCATATTCGGGGAGCCAATTTCAAACAGTGTTTGTATTTTCCTCAGTTTTTCTTGTCTACAGACTTTTAGTAAAATGATTAACAGACCAGGCACTCTGTACTGTGGTGATTCTGAAGCTAAGGGAAGTTCAGACTCTAGAAGGGCAGGTTCCTGGACACCCTAGTGCCCTACGGATCAACAACAGCCCCCAGTGGTCCTCCCTGAGCCCAGAACGTGTGCCTTTCATCCCACGGTGTCAAAGCCTCAGCAAAGACGAGGGACTGCTTCCCTATTTGGGAGCAAAAGACATAGCGTTATGCTCACTTTCTCAACCAGCTGCACAATTAACAGAAATTATAGCCACCCGGGGTTTTTTATTTAGCACAGGAGAGCAATATTCAGTCTCTGAAACCTCAGTCCTGGGTCAGTTGGTGGGTAACCTCAGTCCTCTTGACCAGTGAGCTTCCCGCGGCTACACCTGCAAACCCACAATGTCTAGGACATCCTCAGTACCTCTTACTTGCTGCACTGGTCTCTGGACCTTCTCAATCTCATCCCCTGCTCTCAGGAAATCAAAGGCAGCACCAGTGAAAAGTTTTGGATCCAGACTTTCCAAGAAGGCAACTCAGGATGAATATTTGTTTTTTAAAATTATTATTAATAATTTATACCATCATTTATTTGTATCAGTATTCTCTCTCTTTTTTTTAAAGATTTATTTTATTTTATTTATTTCTCTTACCTCTCCCCTTCTCCCTCCCCTCCCCCCAAGTTGTCTGCTCTCTGTGTCCATTCACCATGTGTTCTTCTCTGTCCACTTGCATTCTTGTCGGAGGCACCGGGACTCTGTTTCTTTCTTTTTTTTTTTTAAAGATCATTATTTTCATGTTTTGAATATTCTAATGTTTATTCTTTTTTTAATTTAATTTTATTTATTCATTTATTTATTTCTCTCCCCTTCCCCCTCCACCCAGTTGTCTGTTCTCTGTGTCTATTTGCTGCGTCTTCTTTGTCTGCTTCTTTTGTTGTCAGAATCTATGTTTCTTTTTGTTGCGTCATCTTGTTGTGTCAGCTCTCCGTGTGTGTGGCACCATTCCTGGGCAGGCTGCACTTTCTTTCATGCTGGGCGGCTCTCCTTATGGGGCACACTCCTTGCACATGGGGCTCCCCTCCGTGGGGGACACCCCTGTGTGGCAGGGCACTCCTTGTGCATATCAGCACTGTGCATGGGCCAGCTCCACACGGGTCAAGGAGGCCCGGGGTTTGAACCGCGGATCTCCCATATGGTAGATGGATGCCCTAACCACTGGGCCAAGTCCACCACCTATGTTTCTTTTTGTTGTGTCATCTTGCCGCATGAGCTCTGTGTGTGTGTGGTGCCACTCCTGGGCAGGCTGCACTTTTCTTGTGTGGGGCTGCTCTCCTTACAAGGTGCACTCCTTGTGCATTGGGTTCCCCTATGCGGGGGACACCCCTGTGTGGCAGGGCACTCCTTGCACACATGAGCACTGTGCGTGGGTCAGCTGATCACACGGGTCAGGAGGTCCTGGGTTTGAACCCTGGACCTCCCATATGGTAAGCGTATGCTCTATCAGTTGAGCCAAATCCTCTTCCCAATATTTGCTCTTTGAGAGCATTCTCATCATCCACATGAACTTATTAGCATCCTATCTTAGGAGTCCTTGCTTAGAAGCATCAGAAAGACTTTTGATGGCTTAATCAAAAAGGAATTTATTGGAAGGATGCTGGAAAGTTTGCAGACTGAGAGGAAAACCTAGAAAATCAGGTCATGGGAAGGACAGAACCAGGGTATCTCTGGGACTCTGGGTAGCAAACATTGTGAATTGTTCTTTGAAGATTCCCTATGGGGCTTCTGCTTTAACCACCTGCTGTCCCCAGGTGTCTCCACTCAAGATGCAAATTTCCAGAAGAGGTGTGATTTGTGAGCTTGGGTCCAAAGTAACCAGGGTGGGATTCTGTGATAAACAGCTCCACCCCAGTGACACCAAGACTGGAAGGGTCAGTTTCCTAGATGAAGTGCAGCTGAGCAGACCAAACAGACAAAAACAAACAGACAAGCACACACACGGACAAGAAACCCCCCCCCCCCAAACCCCCTGAAACAAAACCAGATGTCCACTACAAAGTTTTTCTTTAATGGCAACCTCCACTAAAACATTTGGAATAGGATTCAATTTTCCAAAGTTCAGTTTATATATGACTCTTTGTGTAACTAATCAAATTCCTCTTTTCATATTAGCTGCTGGAGAGCTTAGGGCCAAATTACAGCTTCAAATTGTGGCTTCCCCATGGCAAGTGCGTAGGCTTTTTACGGTATCCGTGATGTCTTCGCCTCTCTCCTGATTCTAGTCTGTGCTATTGATGTTACTTTTTCTTTCTCTTTAATTTGCCATCTTGGTGTATCCTGTAACTTTGTTTTGTTTCATTTTTGTGGAATAAGGTGGGGTATAAAGGAACAGATTATCTGTGACTCTTCAGGAATGTGCTATGGTGTGAAGCAAGGCTCATCTGCGCTGCGAGTTCTCCCATTGCAAGGGCTTATTGTCCGGAAGCCAAAGGTTCCAAACACCTCGTGGCATGGTATCCCTGGAACGCTCTACTTTTAAAGCTTCCCCTGAGTCTTTAGATGCAAACAAGTTGTACCAAACTTTTACTGCCAAGTGCTCCTATGTTTAGTAGAAGACAATTTGACCCACGCTAAAACCAAATTATCTACAAAACATTAAAGAGAGAAGGAGAGGGAGAGAACAACTCAGGGAAGTCGACTGAAGCAGCTTGGGGTGTGGTCCGGCTCCGGGGTATTTTCCATATGACCTCAGCTGAGCTCTCTTTCTGGAGAGATTGCCTGGCTGGGGAGCACCAAGGAAAATTTGGCAGTGCCTGAGGGAGTTAAAGTGTGGCCAAGACCAGCAGGTGCCAGGAACTAGCCGAAAACTTCCCAGAGTCACAGAGTGGCTTCAGGCATGGTTTGGAGCAGCAAGGTGGGGGCTGGAGAGCCAGGAGGGGGGTCTGCCTGCTGCCCAAGAGGACCCAACTCCCCCCTGCCACCTCTGCGGTCAGTTGGCTTTTCCCGCCTGAGCCCAGAGGCTAGGAAGGGCCTGAGAGTAGGGTCCTCGCCAGGGACCTTGTGGTTGTGAAGAACAGAAACCACCCACTGAGGCTGGTGCAGATAAAAGGCAATTGGTTGTAAGAATATAGCGGGCAGTCCCCGCAGATACTCAGTGAGGTATCACTGTCCAGAGACCAGGAAGGGAAATTCAGTAATGGTGCGAATCCTTTCTATCCCCAGGGGCCCTCAGAGCTCGGTTCACTTCTGCTCATCACTGCTAACTCATCCTGCACATGGGTCAACATGCCTGCAGCCTCCGCAGGGCAAGGACCCTCAACAAGCTGTCAGAGCCCGAAGTACCCACAGTTTACAGTCCCTGTGCCTCCTTCTTCAAACTCACTTATTGGCCCAGCTCCTCTGTCCATACGAGCTGAGGTGTCTTGCCTGCATGTGGATTGATGGTGTCTATCCCTGGTGCAGCCGGTTGTGGTGGGGGGCAAGGGGCATTAGGACACGTAGTTTCCCGGCTCAATAAACATTAACTCCATTGGGCAGTGTCAATGCTGGGTTTCCTCTAGTGGAGGGGTCACTGAGAAACCCTCAAGACCTTTAGGGTCCAGATGGGTTCCTCTCAGAGGTGCCATGGAAGGGATCTGTATACCCCAGGTCCACGCTGAGGAAGATATGGTGTTTTCTGGTCACTGGAGAGCAGCAGTGCTTTGTGACTTCCAGAGTTACATACAGACCTACATTTTTCAGAATGACACCCATGTAGTTCCTTCCAGGGAACTCAGAGCATGGCTCTTTTGAGATGCAGCTATCCAAGTTCAAGGAACCATTGGGATTATTCAAAACCAATCTCAGCATCCAAGTGGTGCTTTGAGATGCTGAAAGTTCTCAACCAACCAGTTATACTTTTTCCTGGGCACAGCAAGTCTTTGCCACACATGGCTGTACTGGCCTCCAATGTACTGGCTCAAGCCATTTGCTGCCCCGTTCCCGCCTCAGTCCCCACCTGGATGAATTCTACCCTTCCTGTAAGGCCTCACCCAAAGCCTGCTTCCTGCAGGAAGGCCTCCCTGGCCTCCCGGAGGCAGCACACATCCTGTCCTCCCTCATCTTCTCCCTTGGGTCTCCTCACCTGGGTCTTATGCACTCCATCTGGCCGTCCTCGGTGTGGCTCGTACTTGGGTCTGTTTTCCTTCCTACACTGGTTGTTGCATTCCTAGCAGAGCTCTGGCCAGGGCTGACTTGGAGTATATGGGCTTCTGTCCTGACGTGTGGTCTGCCACCAGCTCTGGCCACACAGGAGGACTTTTGACCCTCCCGGCAGCCCCTGGGACCTGCCAGCCTCCACTGGCCCCTAGGCCACCCTGACCCCTTCAGCCCTCTCTGCCAGCAACAGAATGCCCCCTCCTCTCCCTGGCCTCAGCCCTGACGCTGGCTCCTTCTCTTCACAATGGCCTCCTGTGTTCTGGAGGGGCCGTTTCCCTCCGCGTTGCATTTTCAGAACAGAGAGGGCCTTCACAGGGACACTCTCGGGGTTACGGCCTTCCTGCGGGACAGCCTGACCAGCCCACTCAGCTCTGCAGGAGACAGACCCCTGGCCGTGGGGCCCCAGGGTGTCCCTCCATCTCCACTTCTCTCCCCTGGAAAAAACCCCAGGGTCGGCGGCTGGCCTCAGCTCCCAGGCTTCGCTGCCTTCCTGAATCTGAGGAAACCATTACGAGTTTTGTTCTGCTGCGAGGTCAGGGCCAATGGTCAGGGCTGATGGGAGGCAGAGTGGAGAGAAGGGAGGGCTGCCAGCAAGCCGAGAGCAGAAACCCTGGACGGCTCTCCCACAGGAAACCGCTGACTGGAAACTCTGAGGTGCACAAAGGCAGCTCCCAGCTGCAGGAATCGAGCCTTACCTTGTGAATCCCACAGCCCTTCAGCTATCCCTGGGAAGACGGTCCAGGGGAAGAGCTTGAGCACAGGCGGGGAAGGTGCAATCAGGGGCCAGGGCAGCCTCCTGCATGTGGCAAAACCTGTGCCAGGGAGGCATACGACGGGCTGGTAGGGAACTGTTGCGTCTTGAAGCCCCTGGTGTTGAGATCGGTTTTGAACAACCCCAAACGGCTCCTTGAGCACGAACACCATCGCTGGCGACACTCCCAGGAGGCCACTGGGCTGGGGGTGGCCGCTCAACCAGAGAGGAGGGTGGGGGTCTCCGAGCCCAGGGCCCTGCCCGGCTCCCAAGCAGAGATGGGCCCCACCTCACGGGCTCCGCCTCAGGAGACGCTGTTGGCATTTGTACTTCACGCCCAGTCAGGAGAAGTCTCCTGATCCTGCACGAAGTAGGTGTAAAGCATTCCCTCCAAGAACGTCAGCGCCTGGGTCATTTGTCTCGGTTCTCTCTTCAAGGTTCTTTCCTCTCCGTGACTCAGTATTTGGCCGGCGCTCCCTCTGAGAAGCCGTTAGGGAGAGATCTAAGAACGGGGGCTGGTGCCAGGCTTAGGATAGGAGACTCCCCCACCCCAGCCCCCGTGGAGGCAGAGACCCGCACCCAGGGCTCCTCCTCCTGGGCCGTGGGCACTGCCCCACCGCCGCCTTTGTAGCCTCGCCGCCTCGCAGGGAGATTTCTAAAGGCAGGGTCCGACTTCAGGATCTAATGCCCAGAATTCCAGCCGCCCGGAGCTCTCAAAGCCTGGGGTGGGGGCGAGAAACTTCTGGAGCAGGAGAAGAAAGGAAGGGAGGAAGGGGCTACCTGGCAAGCCCTTGCTCTTTCCCCAAGAGGCTGCCGGGGTGAGAGGCTGCCGGGGTGAGAGGCTGCCGGGGTGAGAGGCTGCCCGGTCAGGCTTCTCCTGGGAAACTCTCCAACTGGCCTGTGAGCCAAAGCTGGGTGGGCTTGGGTTTGACCGTCGTGTCTGTGTGTTTTTATTTTCTTAGGAGTTGTTTCCTTCTCTCCCTCCAGGTTTATCTTTTCTTCTATTGCTTCAGGCTTCCCCTGAGTCAGCCTTGTCCTCTCTCACCCATCCCTCATGCCAACCAAACCACTCTCTCCTTTGCACTTCTTTTCACATCTTCATGTGCTTTTCAAGTTCTCCAGAGGCCGAGAGACTGGGGAGTAGACTCTCCAGCTTCCCACTCTGGCCTGGGCCTTCCCCTCCCTCTCTCCTCTCCCTCTTTTCTACATTTCCCTTTCCCCCCCTTCCCCTCTCCTCCCTGCTCCCTCTCCTTCCAAAAAGATGCCTGCCGTTTAACAGAAAGTTCCATTTTCACAGCCATGGCTATTTTCATGCATTTCCCCAGTTCTAACATTGCAGAGGAATGTCCGACATCTTCTCCACCAGCAAGCCCAGTGCTCACCGAACCCCGCCTTTCATTACCAGCTATGTGCTAAGTCTTGACTCTGTCTGATAATTCAAACACTTTTTTTTTTCTTGTCCCTGGAACCCTGCTCCACCCTCAGCCTCGGGATTGTGTTGCTCCAGAAATGTCAGAACACGTGCTGGTCTATTGGTTCCCAAATGTGGCTGTGCACTAGAATCCCCCAGGGAGATTCTAAAATTCTGATGCCTAAGCTGCACCCCAGACCAATGAGATCAGAACGCCTGGGGTGGGAGCCAGGTCTCTGTGTTTTAAAGATCCCTAGACGATTCCAATGTACAGCATAGTTTGGGAACCATTGCTATAGTTCTGTCTTGAAGGGGGGTCAGAGCCTGCAGCCAACCGAATAAACCCCGTGGAGCCTGGCACACAGAGCTTGTCTTCTGTGCCATGAAGGAGAGACGAGGTGGCGGCTTCATCTCCTGAGTGGGGCCAGGAGCATTTTCCCTGGGGTGTCTCCAGCCACACAGGCTGACCCCCTCCCACACATCTTTCCATAGCAGGGGGTGCTGGTTCAAGGCAGGACCTCTCAGGCGTCCCCAGGGGAACCTCGGATCTGAGGGGAAGCAAGTGGCCAGCTCTGCCTCTCCTTCCTGAATGCAGATTCCAAGCCCTGGCTGGTGGCTGGCTTGGCTGAGCGTACAATTCTGACGGAGGGTGTTCCACTTCCCACTCGCCATTGGCGGTCCCAAGGTCTGGCCCTCAGTTGGGAGTGTGGCCACCCAGGGCAGCAGGGGCCCAGGTAAGGCAGCAGGGAGGTTGTGGGTGCACAAGACATAACCCCATGGCCTTTCAAAAAGGGGGCTCACAAAAAGAAAGTCCTCTTCTGGTCATTCCCTAAAACCCTAGGGATGGTAGCCACCGGAGAGCTCGGTTCTCTTCAGTCCCCGTCTCCGACTGGAAGTCTGGCCTTCCCAGGCCTCCAGCTCTCTGACAGGGAGCTACACAGGTGGTTTGCAAACTCAGCTCAGAATTCCCTGGATTCTGTTAAAGCACAGCTTGCTGGACCCTGTAGTCAGAGTTTGATTTAGTAGGTCTGGGGTGGGGCCAGAGAATGTGCATTTCTGACAAGTTCTCAGGTGGCTCTGATACCGTAGTGTGGGGAGCACACTTGCAGACCCATCAGTCTACCTTCTCTTTCCAGGTCCTCTTTTGATTTGCCACTGACTTAAGTCAGAGGAATTGAGCAATAGGAAGAAATAAAAAACAAGAAGGGGGAATTGGTAAGGCCTCCTCTGCTAGGGATGCAGGGCTCTCGACTTTTTTTTCCTTCACAATCTTGCCCCAGCCCTCCCTAGAGCCTGCTTCCTATCGCGGGTGTGGATGGACATTTGCCTGTGGCGGAGTAGATGGTACACACAGACACACAGGATGGATGCCTCATACACACCTGGAAGGATGATGTTTGTTTGTGGCTCTCTAAATGCATATTCAACTCAACAAAAAATGATTGCTTCAGCCCAAAGTGCCCAGAGCACCTTGCCCAAAGAACATCATGTTCAAAGCTCTGCTGGGAATAAAATAGTGAACTAGACTCTGAGAGGGTCCCCATGCTTCTGGAGCTTACTGTCTTACAGATGTGCCATACTACATAAGTAAGTGCAGAGGTGAGAGAGCAGCAACAATGGAAATCTAACTTTCTCTTAAGCATATTTTGCCCTTTTTGGACTGTTCATTCTGTCCTGCTGACTCCGTACCAGGTTTTAAATCTTGGGGACATGGAATTAGTTGTGCTCACCTGGGTGGTGACCCACGTAGCCATTTAAAGTAGGAGGTTAAATGTTTCTGCATCTTTCCTGCTCATGCTGTTTAAATTAAGATGAATTTCCAGGCACCCCCCACCCCCCGCCCCCAGCTGGGGATTTGATGGAAGCAGTCTGCTGGTTGTGTGGGGGTTGCTGTAATTCTGTCTTCTTAAAGGCTGCCAGACTGGAGGGGGCAATGCGTTGGTCCGATGCAAACAAGTCGCTTAGCAAAGGAGAATTCAAGCTCCAGGAAACCAGAGACGGTGTGGTGAAATGTATCATTTTATATCTCGGGGACCAGCAGCCAAGTGAGTGGGTGAGTTCTGCGGTCATAACAAAGACAATGACCCATGAATTTCCCATCCCAAAGCTTTCCTGAGAGCAGCTTGGGTCTAATTAATCTTCAGGCTGACCAGAAATCTTAGCTTCTTCTGGAAATCATCGTTCCTCTTCCGTAAGGATAGAAGGCTAACCCCACAGAGCCATGGTAGAGATATTATTCATGTCTTTAAGGACAAAGACTTTTTCTGGTTCGTCTGTATAGTTCCCACAGCTCAAGATAGAGGTCTGAGCTTGGTACAAGACTTAGAAACCAGGGCCAGTGCCTCTAGCCCACTGTCCATGCAGAAATGGAGCCCAACAATCCAAGCTCCATTGTGTGCTCAGGCCATTTGACAACTCTGCAGCCTTGTGGAAGTCAAGTAGGACAGCTAGCAAATGAGGAGTAGGGATGGCTTTGGGGGCTTTTCTTTTCCAACCAGCTGATCTTTACAAAAATATAGGGAATGCCTAGAAACAATATTTTTTTGGTTAGCTTCACAAGGTCCCTCCCATCTAAATGAGTAAAGTTTTTTAGGAGTGGTAGTGCTGCAAATAGTTGATCTTACAAGATGATCCATTTATTAATATGATATATTGCATTATCTTTTTATGATATGTCCTTCACTTCTGGACCAAAGCACTTCAATTTTGGTTCTGGAGATCAGGGACCTTTTATGTAAGCATCTCCCATCTCATAGTTCAGCATCCACTCTGGAAGTTAATTCTCCAGTGAAAATTACCTACAGACAGAAGAACTGTGAGCAGAAGGGTAGGCAGTGGGTGTACCCTGGGGTAGGGCTCAATGTCACACTTGGGCTCTTGGACATGAGAGAGGGCTGGCAGGGCCCCAGGACCTTCACTTACGGGCCTCCCCACACCAGGTCAACTTATTCAAGATGAGACCACAAGGGCCAAGGCCCAGAAGAAGCAGTGCAGCAGCACAGGGTGGGTTTAGCATGTAGCCAACATCGACTCCTTCCGAGGCCATGCATTGTTCACAGAAAAACCACTTGTTCCACCTTGTGTCTTAGTTACTGCCCCTCCCTCCTGAACATGCCAATGCTGCATGCCTGTGACATGTGGCTTGGCTTCCTCCTCTCTCCTTTGTCTCCTGTTGTCATCCTTTATGGCTTCAAAGGATGAGTAGCAGTGTAGTATAGTAGAAAGAATGTGGCTTTTAAGTTGAGAGACTTAATTTCAAATCCCAGCTCTGCTAGCTATACATTAGTTGCAAGACCTTGGGCAAGTTACTTAACCTCTCTAAGCCCATTTCTTCATCTGCAACATGTGGATAATGGTGTGTCTATGTCACAAGGCTGCTGTGAAGCTTAAGTGAGCAAATGTTTATAAACACTTAGCACACAATGTCTGGCAGAAGGTTAAGCCTTCTCTTCAGGATGTTACACAGATCACACCGGATAAATGTGATGAAAAGGAATGTGCTACAGATTTCCTCTGATGAGCAAAACATGTGAAGTGATCTACGTTTCTAATGAGAGGACTAGTGAGATCAATTCCAATGTGTATGCTAGAAGAGCTGCCTATTTATGGCACCATGTATTGTGTAACCCAAATGCCGGTTGTGGTTTTCCTTTGAGATTCAAAATTGGCTTGAACTATATCCCATATACAGTGGGAAGACCCAGTGGACAATCCCAGGATTTGTTGGCAGGGGGTGGGAAATTATATTTCCTGTAGTTACCTCTATTGTTTCCACTGACTCGTCGGTTTATGAATTATCTTGCTGTACTGTCATTGTACTTTATTCTTCACTACTGTTTCCACCCCCAACCCCACCCCCATACTTTCACTCCCTCCAATAACACTGATACAAAGCTGTGTATGTGATAGGCTTTTATTGAAGATTTGGGACCCTGAGGATTTACATTTTAGCACCACAATGATCCCTATTTGTGAAAGTCCTCTTGTCCTCCTGCCACCAAGGAGTTTTCTCCTAAGCCACCTCTCCAGGTGCTCCGGCCTTTAGTCTGTTGCTTGGTCCCACTTCTCAGCTGTTCAAACCTCTACCTTCCAATCTTTGCTGACTTCCTCTGCAGAAGAGATGATTTGAGGTCTTCGAGAGGCGGCGCCTCACTTTCTAAAGAAGTCTAGTAAGGTATTTCCTGAAACAAATGCGGTTTGCCTTGGAGAACCCTGCTGTGCCTGTATTCAGACATATAGACATAGACCTGGCTCCACAGGCCATCCATGAGCTCCTTTAGGGCCAGGATCTCTGCTGGACCAATGCCTTGGGAGGAGGAACAAATCTAGCAGCTAAAAACCCATGTGCTGGAGCTAAACTGCCTAGGTCCACCGCTGACTGGCTGACTTTTGGCTCTACTACTTGCTGGCTATGCCACCACTGTAGGAAATGGGTTGCAGGAAGGACTGAAATAAGACAATACAATTAATGGACTTAAGCCAGTGTTTGAGGCACAAACTGGGTGCTCCGTAAATGCCTGCACTAACTGCTCCTGGATGGATCCCTTGCTTTCAGTCTGCCTGAGTGGTTTCATGCATGGAACATGGGCCATTTCAAGCCAGAAGCAGCATTTGGTTAGGACTGGATATGTGACTGAGTAACCAAATTTCCTATTGTAGAAGGTCAAAAAATGGGTTTTTTGAGTTTTTTTTCCCTGATAGATTTTTGTTTTCAGTACAGATATCTTGACACAACAAAGGAAATCTTTACTTAATGAGGCTGGGAGGAAGAGTGGAAAAGAGCTCAATAGTTTCATCTAAACATTAACAGGCCATAAATCTGTCTTAGGACACCTTTTCTATTAAATAACCACTTAACACTGAACATTCTTTTGGGAACATTTTTTTTCTCTTTTTAAATATAGAACAAAAGGAGGCAAGTTTAAAAATTATTTTATTTTTAGACAAAGAACAGGTATAGTATTATATAGAATTGCTTGAAGCACAGAATAGTCTGTGGTCATTGTTTCTTTAGGTATTGCAAGCCAACATATATATTAAGGGAGAGAATGGTACATCTTTCCTCCCATCTTTAATACATTCTTAATTTAGCATGGATACAACCTTGGAGAGAAAATTCTGGTGAAGTGCCATCTCTACCCATTCTCCTTGGGCTCTCTCGGCCCCATGAGTGAAGTACTGCTGGGCCTAGCCCACCCATACTTGCCAACATGGTAAGGACAGGAAACTAACATCTCTAAGGCCAGTAGTGTGTAACAGTTTTCATCTGTTTTTCCATCATTTCCTCTATCCTGGTGACTGACCAGGAAATTAGGGCTCAGTGTGAGTTAAAATGGTCCAAGGTGTATTTTCTGTGAAAGTCAATTTGCTCATTTCTATCGGGGATTACCATGCCAGCAGATAGGCCCAGGCTCCTGGTTTGCTTATTTAATTGATGGCCACAGACTTCGTTGGGGGCAAACAACATAATAGTAATGGTATGATATTTGTTGACCTTGGTAAATGATAAGCTATGAATGATTCACTCCTTGATTCCCAAGACTAATACAATTAAAAGTCTTTTAATGAGCTGAATTCCTAATGCATAAAGTTAGTAAACTACAATGTTGAGAATGGCGTCCACTATTTGACAGTGGTGAGCTATGACATGATTCACAGGTAGGATAAACTTCCTGACTAGACAGATAACTCTGTCATTCTTTTCATAAATTCTGTTGCATCTGACGGATAACAAAGAAAGTAGAATGAACTGCTGAAAGTTCTAGTCTTATCCAAAATAAACTTTGATTTAAGCTTAGTCATTGAAAATATAAGTTAACAGTACACACTCCGATTTCCTTTTCTGGGTAGGGGAAAGCTGCACTTCTTTATGTGCATAATGTTCCATTTGGACTCCAGCAGCATCTTTTTGGGTAGTCTAGTGTTCTGTTTACTAGAGAACTAAAAATCAACCACAACTCCTCTGTTCCTGGGGAAAACCAGGAATTCTGACCTTCTAAATGTGTTATTAGAGGTAGAAAAGACAATTTCTTATATTTTCTTCTCTCTCTCAGGGTCTATTCTTATTTTTAAAGGAAAAGTTGTACTTGGTGTTCAAATTAATAGCAGAGCTCCTAGATTCTGTAAATTAAAATGAGGAAAACATCATTTTGATCAGGAATAAGAGGTCCATAATAAGCTTCTATCAATTTTAGCAAAAAGCAATGAGAGAGATGAAATCATATGAAGTGGCCAGCAGTATGAGAAGGTCTCACTTGAAGTTCAGTTCCTGCATATCTGCTGAAGGAAGCTGAAGCCAGCTGCCATAGAATGCAGTAGAAAGAGGGCTTTCATGGATGGAAGTTTCCATGAGGCAAGACTGTAAGGGGGATTCTGATCTTACAGTGCCTTTTTAGGCTGTGAGCATAGAAGTGGTTACTGCTAATAAGTTGTCAAAGGTGCTTTGAAACTTTTCTGTGTTTTAGAAAGTCAAACATAAGTTTTTTTTTCCTGTGATACATTTCTGCCACGTTTCACAACCTGAGTTTAGTAAACTGGCAGGAATCAGAAAATAGTGTGAAAGTCACAAGGAGCATGGTTGTGCTTCAGCTTTAATCACTCTAAAGGCCACAGCAGCAGTGCCTTTTCAGAGTCTCACTGCTGGGACAACTGGGGACACATGCCTGGGAGGAAGAATAAGGCCAAGAAACTTTAATGAGGGCAGTGTCTCTTTTAAAAAAACAATAGAAAAATCAGTTTGAATCCCAAGTTCCTTGTCTGTTCTAAGTAATGTTTATTCAGAGCACTCAAGAATGACTCATATAACATTGTTGCTTTCAAATACCTCCATGTCTATTTCTTGCTAACAAGGAAAGGCAAAGAAATGCCAGTTGTGCTGGAACTTGTAGTCATTAAAAAAAAATTAGAAGATGCTCTGAGATTTAATAACAATGGAAGATTTTTTACTTATGAAAACACAAACTCCACCCAATAACCTAGTAAAGTGTCTATTCCACCAGCATGGCAAACAACACATTTGTTTCAAGAGTGATCCTTTTACAAACTCCTTACTTTGGAAGGAGGTTGTTTACACAAACATTCTAATGAAAGCTGGATCCCTGAACTGCTGGGATACAGACAGAACAGTTAACCCCCAAGTGGAAGAGGCGCCTAACCTCTGACTCAGTAGTTAGGATGACGAAACACCCGCTTCCTTACATTAAGCCTAAAGACATGGGGCTTGCAACCAGGCAGAAAAACTGTTTCCATCAGTTTCTGCCATCACTTTCCAATATGGTAGTGGTGTTGGCCCAAAGAGCACGAGGTCATCTATTAAGGAGTAGACTTGCCCCCTTGATAAGTTTATCCAATTTTCTCACAAGCTTATAAAATCCCACTTAAAAACTTAATAAATAAAAAAACAAAATAAAACCATGTGTGTATGTATGCATGTATGTATATATTCCCCACAATTGCTGGCTGCAATTCCCAAAAGGTAATCTTGCCAAAAAACTTAAACCAAAAGACAAGCTTAATTTATTAATCTGACACAGTAATTTTCCATTTCCTAAAGGGCCTTATGCTAGCATACAGACACGACTGGGGATGCCCCTCTACAATCTGCCACCCTTTGATGGTGACTCCTTCCTAACCACCATCTACATTTCTACTAGTAATAGAGTCAGAAGTCTTCAGACTGATGAGTTGGTAAAAGGACCATAGTTTGAAAAGCTGGGAATAGAGAGATAAAAGTAAAAATACGTGCTAAAAATAATAAGCCCATGTAATGGTTTCTCCTTGTGTGATTCAGTGCAAAGGAGATGTTTAAATCAACTATGGTCACTATAATGCTCCCAGAAGATTAGCAGCTTAGGAAGACCAAGTCACCACTGCCTACTAGCCATGGTCACAGCTCTTGTTTGCCTAATTCACATTATAGAATGGGAAGGAACAGGGCCAAGAGAAGATATCCCATGAAAGGACTGCCATGTAACCTAAAGATATTCCAGGCATTTGCCTTTGATTCCCTGGTATCCATCAGAGTGGTTCCAAGAGTAAATGGTTCCTGTATGAAAGTCACCCAGGTTAGCCAAATCAGAGGGGAGTGTTGCACTGCCTTAAAACATATGGACAAACTCCTGATTCCTAGGTAACGTAGCCCTTATTTTCCCTCAAAAAAGTTAAACTGATTCCCCTGGGAAGCATCAAAGTAGCTTGGGCAGAGAGGCCTCACTGTTCAGAGATTTAGAAGCATGGGTGATATTTCAAAATTATTTAGGAGCCAGGCCTAATTTCACAAGCAGAAAACTAACTGGCTGCATATAATCCTTGAAAGGCAGATATAACTTATCTTTTTCTTGCAAGGAAGAAGAGGAATTGAATAAGATAGTGTTGAAAGGGAAGAAATCAACAAAGGCAGGGCAATTAGGGTAAGAAGCAGTACTTTCACAATGAAGTTTATCAAGGAATCGTAAAGTTTGTAAAAGGATAGGGAGGAGGACTTGCTTTAGAAATTGAAGATAAAACATCAGAGAGGACAACACTGCCTGGGATCTATTTCTATGAATTCACCCAATGAAATTTAATTGTCTACTATGGGGAAGAAAGTCAGCAAAGTGCAGACAAATCCAAGTGAACTCAGTAGTTCTGTTTTTAACATGGGAGGACAAAGGAGTCAACTCCTCCACTGTCTTTCACTGGAGAAAGCGAAAATTATTGCCACACAATGGGATCTCCTCCCCCCCAACAAGTAGGAATCCCAGCTTGCCTGTCTGCATAGTCTTACCCAATAAAAGCTGGTCATTTATTTTACTAGGCTTGCCTTGCTTAGTAAAACCTCCAGGTTCCTCCTTAGCTGAATTGCTATCATCATATTAAGAGAAGGTATATAGAGGGGTGGATGCTCATAATTAAGACGAAGCCTTTGTCCTGTGGTCCTTGAGGAGCTGCACCACATCAGGAGACAAAAGACGTGAGTATGTTTGCTCATACTCAATGGCCTTGTGTCCTTAAAATAAACAGTAGTTTATTTTTAATCATAAACTGCAACCACATCAAAATTGAAATGTTTTAAACACATGTATTAGTGGAGCTATTCTCTTCTTTCAAAATCCCAACACTAACCCTTCCCATCCATCTCGTTCTCTCAGATTTGCTACCCACTAACTTGTGCACAGCGTCAGGTGTGAACCACAAAGCCCAAGTAAAGATAAACTTTACCAACTAGGGGTTTTCCCTTTTATCTAAAGTTCCAAATTGCTTTGACTCTTTTTGGGGGAGCTTTAGAAATTTATTTTCTCATTAAGCACAATACCCAGAATAGATTTGCATTAAGTGAATGAAAAAATCCTGTCAGTGGAAATATTTGAGTGTCTGAGCACTGTATAGCTTTAAATAAGTCACTTCACTGTATCAGGAAGTGAAATGGCAAGGAAGAGAAGGAGAACTTATTTGAAGATTATTATGTAAACACCAAAGAAAAAGAGTGGGAAAAAGCAATTTAGAAAGGTACAGAAAAAGACAATTCTAAACCAGGTAACACTGGAGGATGCTGGGCTAAATTTGCTAAAGGAACAATGCCATTCACTTGCATCTGAATTCCAGTGCCTTCCAAGTAAATGGGTAGATAGGGAGAAACGAAGCATTTCTTTTTTTTCACTCTCTTCCCCATGAACTCTTATTACTAGGCAGTTCCCTGCTTGCCACCAAGAAGGTGGAAAGATGTCTTTCTCCCACCCTCTCCCCTTTGGTGGGGTCCCGATCTTTGTTCTCCAGTGCAGCTCAGGCATTACTGTAATGACTCTGGGATGGTGCTGACAGCGTGGGTTGCCTCTGTGGCTGTCGGAGGGGAACCAAAGAAGGTGTTGGTCTGATTCCTCTGCTGATTTCGGAGGTAGGGAGGAACTGACGAGCTTTTGATGTGGAGTATCCTGGTGTCCATCACCTGACAATCAATCTGCATCATCACTTCATAATCCTGCCCATTGATCACATTCTCTGCAGAGAGAAAAATACATGAGAGGTAAATATTCAACAGACCGTGTGCCTCTGCCATAAGCTTCAACCCCAGGAAGACATAAATGAGCTTTAACAGAGTGAACTGTCAATATACTTTCAAAGGCACAGAGGGACTTCATCAGTCACTAAGCAGAGCTACAACTGGGCTGGCTGCTGGAGTGGCCTGCCTCTCCTCAATTCTAGTTCCCAGACAACATTCACTGGTGTAGTAAGGGCTAAAGCCACTGGCAGAGTTAATACCGCAGAGTATCCACAAACAGTTTATGTCTTGTATACTTCATGCAGTATTTCACCTGGATTGGAGGAACTGGGAAAGAGGGGGACATTATGTAGAGGGGGAGAATAGTTAAGCCCTTTTCTTCTTCAACAATGGGAAGGAGCGATTGTCAAAAGCTGCGTGGTAAGGAGAGGTTGGCCAAGTCTGCTTGGCTCCCATTTATCAGTAATATTTCTAATTTCATTAAGATACGCCCAACTATGAATTTAAGAGTTTGCCTTCGGACAGGATAAGGTACTGTGAAGACTGACAACAAGTTACAGACATCTGGCAATGATGCTCTTTCCCAAAGAATACTATTGCTTCCTTGCCATATCGAGGCAATCTTTAATTGGAGCTCCTGATTACAAGTACAAGGAGAGACAAGTACACTTTCAATTTGGGATTAAAGGAAACCATAAGACTTTTAGGTAAAATAGAGACTGTAACAATAAAACCTTACAGGGCCGTGCTTAACATACTGGGTAGCTCATTATAATGAGTTTAAAATACACAGACACATACTACACTAAACTTCTAATTCCTAAGCGAATGTAAGAGAATGAAAGCTCTTTATTTAGGGAGAGAGCCAAATTATTCCCTGAGTTGTGATTCTGGGTGGTCATTTTCCAACTTGTAGTCAATGAAACTTGTGCATAAAACTGATGAATTATATAGTATGAATTTCAAACCCAGCTGAACAATCACAGCAATAGGGTGAGAAGATGTGTGAACTTGGGAAAATGCTAGATAGTCAACGTGGCATCTCAGTTTGCTCTTTCATCCATGAATCTGGAGCTGGGTGTGGGGACTGGGAAGAGTAACTGCTGGCAAAGACCTAGTCCTGCACTGCTTTCTTACGAAGACTATGATACAGAGCCAACCAGTGATTTAAAAATGGAACATTTGTCTTCTCTGGGACAAAGAAGTGAATTTAAAAGTAGAATTCTTTCTATTCCGTTATCCTTCCTTTCCAGTTTCAAATTGTGCATTCCAAACATTATAAATCTTGAGGAAGAAAACTGAAAGTCTGACATTTGATCTTTAGATTCCACTGTTATGTTTGAGAAAATTGAGCCAAGGAGCTCGTCAATTAGGAAAGACTTCTGGAGATCATCTACCACAGAGTGTCTCAAATTAGGGCCTAGTTCACAGACTTCAGGGAGTCCATAAGTTCAGTGAAATTGTAGGCAAAACTCTGTGCATTTTTCTGGAGAGGCAGCCCATTAGATTCTCAATGGAGTCTGTAATGTCTTGACAGATCTAATAATCTATGAACTTGAACAGATGATATATTCTTTTTTAAAGTCAATGGAAGACATCATCCCTCCATTTCTACTGTTGGTTAGCTGTTCCAATGTTTAAATAGTCTCCACTGATAATAAATTTCCCATTATGACATTACAAGTCTTGTAAATCTCTTCTATCACAGGTGAAACTAATTTCCTTCTTTTCAAGCCTTAACTGGAGATGAAGAACAGCTGGTTGCTGCTGTGTATTAACTAACTCTACCTATTTTTAAAGACCATTGCTATGGAAACTTAACTCCAATTTTACAAGTCCTGCTCCTCTGCAATGGCTATCAAATCATTTGCTTATCTTCAGAGAATGAAATCTGAATGTCTATAAGTTAGCCAATTTTTCCTGTCAAGTGTTTTCTTTTTAGAAAAGTAGGAAATGGGAGAAAGACAACCTGCTAATGTGTATGGAGTCATTCCATTCAGAACATGTGACTGAGTTCAGATTGCAAGGCGCGCCACACTAGTCATTTCCTTTTGGAACCTTGGTCCCTCTCTCCCCATTTCAGAAAAACTGAAGGATTGTGTGTGTGTGCTTGCATACACGCTGTGGCACAGAGGAGCAAATAATGGAAAACACATGTATAAGAGACATGCAATACACATTACTAATTTTTACTGCTTTCCTGGATTAACTCAGAATTCAGATGACAGTTTAAGATCAAGGCTAGGTTCTCTCATATGGCCCAAACCACCTGCAAAAGTCATTAGAGCTCATGTGCCTGCTATGGTTTAACTGATAACTGGAGTTCTTTAATACTTAAATACCAAGAGGAGATGGAAAACGTGGGAATAAAAGCTCAGCTGTACTGAGTGGAAAGTAAAGCAGTGGCCTGATTCCAAAACCAAGGAATTCCTAGCTGTGGCGAGATGGCCCTGTCCTCTTGAGTCGAACCAGAAGGAGACTCAGACCAGATACAGTCTAGGTGGTCATAAAGAGGGTTCTGTTCTTCACTCCTTCTACTGAAGGAAACAACTTCCGGGCCAAGTGGGCTTTCCACGTTTCTAGAAGGTCATTCTACCCGATAGAAGAGATAGGAGTGAGCCCTTCAAGCTGAATTCAGAGTCCCTTCTGAATGACAAACTGGGTAGTTTAAGGTGTGAAGTGACCTGACATGCTGTAAGGAGACCGAGATTACCCACCACCTCTGAAAAATAGTCAGAAAGCTGTAGCAACATTCTTAGGTCCATGTTGTGGGACCTTATAAAAGGCTTCTTTGGGTGTTTCAGTACTAACCTCCTAGGATGGTTGGTTAGTGAGACAGACTCACCATTACTGCTGAGGTTCTAATTATTGGAGTAATTAGCTATGTTGGCTTGGGATGTCTGTAGGCCCCTCCACTGAGCTGTTGAGCATGTGCTTCCTAGAGAAGCATCCAGGAGGAGCAGAGGAGCTCTGAAATTCCTCTTAACAGTGATGGACAAAACTCCTTTTCTCCTTTACCTTAAAGCTTTGAGCTCTGTTAATAAGTAACCACCCCTGAAAAGGACACCACCTTCAACTGTTGTCTACAATCTGCCCCTCAGTGTGAATAAAAAAATATCACAGGAGGTTCTAATTAGGGAGATGAGAACTTGAAGACCCTGTGGCCTTGATGGAAAGGACAGGAAGGACCCCTGAAGGAAAATAAAGCAGGGGTGTGAGAGGCTGATCACAAACTGCCCATTTTCAGTAAGGACCAGGGCGTCATTGTTCATGTGCAGGAACCTGGTGAAAAAAGAAACATTAAAGCTCATGGATTTTCTGACAAGAAGGAACAGGACAAGCATCAGACTAGAGAGTTGTCAGAGGTGAGTTACATGAAAAGAATGCTAAGCTGTTCTTACAATTGTATGCGTAATGAAAAAAGACCATGACTATTTGGAAAAATAGAAGCAAAAGGAATAATATCGTGTGTAAACACTAAAGGTTCACCCTTCCCTCTTCTATCAGCAAACAAGTGGTGTAAATAAGTACAGGCTGCTGTCTTATTATGTTCTAAGCCTTATGGAGTAAATAGAATGAGATAAACTACTGATCTGAGTCAGGAAAAAAAGGTATAAAATATGAATACACCAAACTCAAAATAAATCTGACAAATAAAAAGCAAAAGAGATGAATGGCTTCAAACAAGAGCACTAAAATATGATTCTGGATGCTGAGAAAAGTTGGGAAAGCCAGAAAAAGTATCTGGACTTTGAAGGTGGAAAAACTCTAGGCAATGTGGAATTTTGAACCACCTGTAAATACACAATAACTGAATTAAGAATGGCCTGCCAAGATACTGTTAGGAGGATCATCTGGGAGATGACTAACACATAATGCAGAACCTTGTTCATAAGCAGAATGAAATATCTGCTTATTACATAAACTTTAATTTTAAAAAGTGTCAAGACCTCATCAGTGCTTTGCAAAGAAGCACTTGGGATGAAACACATTTCTCATTCAAAATCAAACACTAATGCTAATGACTGGTGGTTTGCTCTGGGTAAGCTAGTAAGCTAGTCTGGGTGACAGGCAGTGCTACAGGTATCTGTGCTTGAATTCTGGTGGGTGCAGGGTAAGTGTGTGGAAGCATGGAAAGTGGGTAAAAGTTTACCTATTCATGGACTAGAGACATTTTCCACCAAAACAAACAAACAAAACAAACCAACAAACAAATGTGGGAATACAATGAACAATAAAGTTACCTTTCCACTGTGCCTTCTAAGAACTGCCATAAACTAATCCACAATATCTAGCTAATCTTACCTCCTGCCATTTTTGACCTGTGTCCTGCACTGCATCTCTGTCCATCCAAACACATCATTGCATCTCTGCTTAGAAAAACAAAGCTTTCCCCTCTCCCCTACATAGGCAAATTCTACAAGTCCCCCTTCTAAAAAACTTTCCAGTATTCATATTTCCCTTATAACCATCATGAAAATTTTCCATTTTATTGAATAGTATTAAAATACTTAGAGAAAGAACAGAAGCTGGCTCCCAGGAAGTGGATGTGGCTCAAGCAATTGAGTTCCAACTGTCACATGGGAGTTCCCTGGTTTGGGGCAGCGGGCAGGCATAGCAAGCTGACACAAGATGATGCAACAAGATACACAAGAAGAAAAATATAATGAGATACAACAAAGCAGGGAGTGGAGGTTGCTGGTGCCTCCTAAAGAAGATGAGCAAGACAGCAAGCTACACGACAGGCAGGTGCGGCAAGCTGACACAACAAGATGACGCAACAAGAGACGCAATAAAGGAAAACATAATGACAGATACAACATAGCAGGGAATGGAGGTGGCTCAAGTGAGTAGGCACATTGGAGGTCCTGGGTTTGGTTCCTGGTGCCTCCTAAAGAAACAAGAAAGACAAACAGACATGCACATGCGAACAACAGGGGGATGGGGTGGGTAGGAATAAATAAATAAATAAATAATACATCTTTTAAAAAGTTGGCTCCTTTAAGAAATGCCTGGCAAAAAGTGGGGTGAGATGAAATGGGGGTTGGTGATAAAACAAGAACCAGTCACTTACTACCTGGGAAGAAAACTGAGTGGATAAGAAATAGTTGTACTGCAGAAGGAAACACAGTACGTGGTTTCAATTGAAGAGTTTTTCTGGAGACATAAAGTAGAATATATGCAGGGGCAAAGAGCTCCTAGCAACTAACCTGAAAGAAATTAGCAGTTTCTCTAACAGGGAAGAAATTTAGAGCTGGCGGTGTCCCAAAGGCAAGAAGGGAAGAAGTAAGGAAGGGAGAGAAGGAGAGAGAAAGATATTACATTAAATTAAAACAAAACTGAATATGGACACTGAGAAATGGAGATTCAGATGTGAAAGCAAGCTTAAGAGAGCTCATATAGATAGAAGATTTATTATGATTTCACAAACAAAAATGTGGGGGCCTGGAACAGTGTACATAAAAACCACCAATCCCTATAGGGTGCTTTTATTTATTTATTTATTTTATTTTATTTTATTTTTTTACTTTATTTCTCTCCTTCCCCCCCATCCCAGTTGTCTGCTCTCTGTGTCCATTCGCTGTGTGTTCTTCTGTGACCACTTCTATCCTTATCGTGGCACCAGGAATCTGTGTTTCTTTTTTGTTGCGTCATCTTTGTTGTGTCAGCTCTCCGTGTGTGCGGTGCCATTCTTGGGTGGGCTGCACTTTCTTTTGCGCTGGGCGGCTCTCCTTATGGGGCACACTCCTTGCACATAGGGCTCCCCTAGGCGGGGGACACTCCTGCGTGGCACAGCACTCCTTGTGCGCATCAGTGCTGCGCATGGGTCAGCACCACACGGGTCAAGGAGGCCTGGGGTGTGAACCGCGGACCTCCCATGTGGTAGGCGGACGCCCTAACCACTGGGCCAAGTCTGCTTCCCTATCGGGTGCTTTTAGAGGTCATGATGACCGAAAGGTACTACTAGACTTTAGTGGGCGGGGGCCAAGGATGCTGGGCACTCTGCAATGCACAGGGCAGTCCTACAGTCTCATACAACTGTCCTTTATATCACTTGCAGATATTCAAGTAGGTAAAAAACCTGATTATTACTATTAGTCTAGACCTCACTGTTTTCCATTTAAACATAAAGTACTTTTTTTACATGCTTTTTATAGACACTAAATTTCCAGGAATTAAAGTATTGAATAAATTTATTTTATTTATTTAATAAACACATCGTGTTTCTATAGGCAAGACACTGTTCATCCAATGTGCTCAACAATCTCCTAATTTAGGTATTATTGTTGTTATTATTGTCATTTCACAGATGAGGAAACTAAAGCATAGAGATACCATGTGACTAACCTTCAGCTGGTAAGTGGCGGAGCAAGAGATTCATACCTAGGCAGCATGACTTTTAGAGTTTATTCTTTTAACCATCCCACTGTACTGGGAATATTGTTTCTTCTGCACTCGACTAAGAATTGTTCATCAGGGAAACGGACTTTGGCCCAGTGGTTAGGGCGTCCGTCTACCATATGGGAGGTCCGCGGTTCAAACCCCGGGCCTCCTTGACCCGTGTGGAGCTGGCCATGCGCAGCGCTGATGTGCGCAAGGAGTGCCGTGCCACGCAAGGATGTCCCCCGCGTGCGGGAGCCCCACGCGCAAGGAGTGCGCCCGTGAGGAGAGCCGCCCAGCGTGAAAAGAAAGTGCAGCCTGCCCAGGAATGGCGCCGCCCACACTTCCCGTGCCGCTGACGACAACAGAAGCGGACAAAGAAACAAGACGCAGCAAATAGACACCAAGAACAGACAACCAGGGGAGGGGGGAAATTAAATAAATAAATAAATCTTTAAAAAAAAAAAAAAAGAATTGTTCATCATTTCAGAAAATCATATCATCTATGGCAAAGATGCTCTTGGTATCTGAGTCACCATCACAACAGTCTGTATCAGTCTGTATACATAGCTGTTACACCCATAGTGATGGTACACATAGGTATAAGCATCTAGCTTATTCAGTACATCTTCTAATGCAATAGAGGCATTGTGATATATAATCTAAAATGCCTGAGCATATATCCATTAATTCAACAAACATTTATTGAATCCCTACCATATGCCAGGCACTGGAGATAGAGTAGTGAACAAAACAGGAAAGAAAAAATCCTTGCCTTCAGAGAGCTTATATTTTTATAAATGGAGGGAGTGAGAGGGTGAAGACAGAAAATAAATAAGTACAATATATAGAAAATTAAATAAGTGTTATGGAAAAATATAAAGCATGAAAGTGGTTAAGGAGTGTGTAGTTATGTGTGTGGGGGGTAAGTCTGGGGAAGTAGTTTGCTGTTGTCCATATGGTGACCTCACTGAGAAGATGACCCCTGAGACGAGAAGGTGAGCTATGCAGCTGTCCAAGGGAGAATTGTGAACATGTGTCTAGATGCTAGGAGGACATTTTGTGGAGAGGTGATTTGCCAGGTACTTTTTCAGCATGTGAAATATATTCCATTGTTTTTTTTTTGTACAAGAAGTATGTTACTTTTTAGTACAAGAAATGAGAGTCTTTTCAGGTTAAACTTCCTAATATGCTTTTTTTTTTTTTTAAGATTTTTTTCCCCCTTTCCCTCCCCCACCCTGCTATTTTTGCTGTCTGTGTCCATTTGCTGTTTGATCTTCTGTATCTATTTCTCTTTTTTCTCTTCTCATGTTTCTCCTCTAGGATTCAGAGGGATTCCATCCTGGGGACCTCTGATGTGGAGAGAGGGTCCCTGTTAATTGTACCACCTCAGTTCCTGGTCTCTGCTGTGCTTCACTTTGACTCTCCCCTTCGTCTCTCTTTCGTTGCGTCATCATCTTGCTGCGTGACTCACTTGCACGGGCACTGGCTTACCATGTGGACACTCACATGGGCACTTGGCTCACTGTGTGGGCACTGGCTCGCCACATAGGCATGCTTTTCTCTTCTTCTTTTTCACCAGGAGGTCCCAGGGATCAAACCTGGGTCCTCCCCTGTGGTAGACAAAGGTTCTATCACTTGAGCCACACCCACTTCCCCTAATACTGCTTTGTGTAAATTAGTGTTTATACTTTTACCAACTGTCCTCTCTCCATTTGGGGGGTTTCTTCAGGTAGAGGGACAATTTCCAAACAGAACTTGCTCCCTTTTGAGTTTGAAGAGAAATTCAGTTCAGTTACCCCCAATCTCCCTCTCCCACTCCCTTTTTAAAATGCTTAAGAGGTCTGTGGTTTCATCAGATCACTAAAAGTATATTTAACTGAGAAACAAAACTCAATTTCTAACCTTCATTCATTCAACAATTATTTGAGCACTTATTGTATACCAGGCACAGAATTTTATGAATATTTGGATCCCATATTCTGTATCTGAATTGGACAAAGGGTGGGGTTTCTAAAGGAAAATGGATACCATGGGATGGGATCACAAAACTGTCATTTAACATTTACTGAATGCTTTAAGAAACTGTAAGGAATTACAGAAGAAAATGAGGCTTCTCTTCTTAAACATACCTGAATGTTGCAAAAGCAGTAGAATTACATTTAAAATATTGGTAAAACATCAAAGAAACACATGTTCTTAGCAAGGTCTTCTCTTATCACAACTCAATAGCACTCCCAAATCCTCTCTTTTTCTTCCTAGTGTTTGTCACACTGTATAATTATACACTGGCTTATTAACTTGTTTAATAAGGTCAGTCTCCCCCACTAGACCAGAAAATCAGAACATGTCTGTTTTGTTCACCACTACACACCCAGAGCTAGCATAGTGCCTAGCACCCAGCAGACAAAAAAAACAAAACAAAACAGAGAACACAACCTTGTGTTAGAAAGGCTGTCCTCTCATACTTGTTAGTCATGTTGGCAGGTAATTCTCTGCTTTCTGAAAGGTCTATCATTCTTGATTCCAACTTGTGAAAGTTGGAATCAAGAATAGTTACAGAAATAGTGGTAGTAGCAAAGAATTTCTAACAACCTCAAATACAATTTTAGACAAAACTCTGTTTAGACTTTGCTTTTCTGTTGAATGACAGTGAAGATCATTTCTCTTTGACCTCAAATTTAAATTGTGAATTCACAACCACATAATGGCTCTTTTAAAGGTCACCAGACCAAATTTATCCCTTGAGGAGTATAGAGGCTATGCTACAGAGATCTAGGGTATACATGGTTAAATTCATACCTTTTCTCAAGTTCAGCTCCCCTGGAGCTTTTGATAGTCTCCTAGGACAATTTCAGGCAGTCTGGCTAGTTCCATAACTGGCATTTCAGGTGTGCATGGTAACAAAGAGACCCATGAGAATAATGGGGTGGGTTAAAATTCATTCTGAAAGTTAAAATGAGCTAGATCTAAGACCTGATTCCCAGTTTGGAGTTTTAGCCTGGGGCCATAGGCCTAGCCCCAGTGACCACCAATTGCTTCCCAGCTTCTAACAATTAAATCACTGGCACCAAGCACTAGAAACTATTTTATGATATCACAACCTGAAATTTAACACCCATAAAAACTGAAACAATGTTCAAAAGCACTTCCCTTATATCCAGAACCCAAGTAACAAAGAGACCCTGCTGGCAGATTAAAGACCAAGCCTCTGCAATTACTACTATTGGGTCAAATAATATTTTTCTGAAAAATATTTGCGTCTTTAGTTGCATTTAAAATCAATCTTATGGGAATTACACATCTTCAGAATATCAAGATGGCATTCGCTTCAATATTTCTGTGGTGGGGCAGGTTCAGCTTCTACAAGGAATCACTAAGTCAGAATTCTATAATAAGAAGGAACCTTAAAGGATAATGGGGTCTGATACCACCAAATTAATCTCAGCCAATTAAAAAGTCTAGCATACTCTTTATTCATAAAATAGAACCTTAATCACAACATGTGGGGACAAAGTATGTTCAAAAACTCATCCAAGGCTAGAAACAATGCCAACAGGGCAAAATGAGTAGGATCTGACATGGAATTGCAATTTTAGACCCCAAAACCAATACACTGAATTTTCTTTTATATATTTGAATCAGAAAGCAGTTTGTATAAACTCAATGAAGGCAACTGGTCTGCATGTTTCTTGTTTTATTTTTTATAGGAGGGGGTAGTATCTACCTGTATCTCTCCCCTTCCACACCTGCTCAGGTATAAAGCCACTGCAGGAGGAAGATGTGGTGTAAGTCGCTGAGCACCTGCTGCCCACATGGGAGGTCCTGGGTCTAGTTCCCGGTGCCTCCTAAAACAAAACAAAACAAACAAAAACAAACAAACAAAAAAAACCCCACCAAACCAAACAAACAACAAGCAAACAAATAAAAAACAACTCAGGGGAGCTGATGTGGCTCAGTGGTTGAGCGCCAGCTTCCCACATAAGAGGTCCTGGGTTCAATCCCCAGCCCTGGTATTAAAAAAAAGAAGCCACTGGAGAACATAGAAAAAAGTTAGGGAGTCCAGCAAAACCTTGAGGTTTCTTTGAAGCAATGGCTCTTGAAGATTTGAAGGTCAATTCAGACACACTCCAGGAAGGAATCAAATTACAGTGTTGGAGGGCAGGCATTTAAAAAAAAATCTGCTTATTCACCCTTGAAGAATCCCCAGTGTTTGGTGCACAGAAGGCACTCAATAAATATTGGTTGAATAAGTGAAAGAACAAGGTCCTGGTTGTGTGAAATGTCCCCCCAAGCTGCTAAATTAAAGAGGGCATTGGTTGGAAGCATTGTTCTCCTCTGCTATACTTGCTATACTCCGAAATAAGCAAGAATTAGAGTACGGAAGCTGCTTCTGGAGAGACAGGTTGTCCTACAGATTCAGTTTGCAACTAGGGAATTCCTTCCCCCCTCAAAAAAATATAGGAGTGGGACTGGGACAGGGTGGAAACCAGGCTCACAGGCCAACGTCCTCAATGTTATTTGCCATTATGGGTCTCGTTTTCTCTAAGGAAATGTCAGCAGGTCTCAGTATGTATTAAACATAAATCACATAATGTTTGAAAAGCTTTGACATTGGAGTACATTCATGTGTTTATTTCCCTCAGTTGCCTACAATTGACAGTTCTGTAAGAAAATATACATAAAACCAAGGAAATGGGTCTCTGTAAAGGTGTCTGGATTTATAGTTTAAATGTTTGTTTTAACTTTGAAATATACAGCCCTGCCTGCAGACAGGTTTCATTAACAATAGGTAAGGCCTGAATATATACTGAGAATCTGAGACTGCTAATTCACTCTTACTCTTACCTGAAATCTAATTAAGTGATGAGTCATTTAAGATTTTACTTTTTTCAAAGAATTAATTTTAAAAAATCTTATTTAAGATATTCAGACAATAGAATAATGGAGCAGAAATAACTGACCATTGCCTTATTTATATACTCCTATAAATGACAGGAGCTCATTTTGGCATTTTCAATTCATTTTACTCTCCCAGATGAAGCAATCAGAAAACATTTACTCTGGGAAATTTGGAATAAAGGATTTTCCCTTTTGCTACTATTGGGAATCAGTTGAGAAAAATTGTCTAGCAAGGAACTGAGGAAGGAATTCCTCACTATTTTAGATGGAAAGTATTACATGATTGAATTGCTAGTAGGGGTCAATATAAAGTACAATTAAGTCACTGCTCTGGTGTAAACTGAGAACTCAAACAAAAAAGAAGTAAGCAATGTACTGGTTAAAGATTTTTTTAAAAAAGTGTAAGGACTAGTGGATATTTTTGATTTTCACAATATGAAATAATTTGGAATATACCATTCTACACACTGAATAATTTTTCCATTCTACAGAATGGAAGAATACCAAATGAATCTATAAATAGCACCACTTACAAATCTAAGGACAAATGCTTATTTTCCCCAAGAACTTCTCATCACTTTTGAATGATTATAAAATCGGATGCACAGGCCATCTCTTGCTATATTATTATTCTCTGAGCCACATAAAGTAATTTCTTCTTTAGCTCAGTCAGTCCTATTTCTAATGGATTTCTTTCAGAAAATGGAAGTGGAAGTGTTCGCAAATCTAGTGAGTAAACCCTGGTACTGTAGCAGCTCTTCAGGCAAGAAGCCAAATGATAATTTATAAAAATTTAAAAGTGAATTAACCATAAAATGTTCTGATTAATAAATATTGTATCTGACGTGCTGGGGAAAGAGTAAGAACAGGGAATGAGGAATAATACCCTGGGATGGGAGTCTCTTACTCTGATTTGTTTTACAAACTAAACTCACAAAGGCAAAAAGATTTTTGTTTGTTTTTTAAGAAAAGAGCTGCATTTGAAAATTGAAAATGCTAAGAGAGAAATGGGCACATTCCAGTGCTCCAGTTAGCTGTGAAGATGACAAACACTGCTGAAACCAAAAATTAGCCTTTTGCCATCCCCCAAGGCCCTTGTGGAATGTATGCAACACTCGCTCTGAGAAGAGTTTTGAGACCAAATTCCCAGAGATTCCTGTTTCTAACTATGATACTCAAACCATAAAGAGATTTCTTATCAAGGATGTCATTTAGATTTTTTGAACTCCTGAGACTTTCTCATGCTCTCTGATAGAATAATTCCTAACAGGTGTTACTGATACAGCAAAAACAGTCTTTATGGAGGATCCACATTTGTGTCACAGGAGTGTTAACAGTGAAAGGGGAAAAGTGAATGAGGAACCTTCCCAGGCTCCTGCTAACATTCACTCCTGCTTGTTAAAGGCTCTGCAGGTTTGAGCTGCACACATAGATATGTGGGTGGGAGACATTAGAAAAGTGCTCATAAAAGCAGACAACTCTTGGCTAAATGCCCCAAGACGATAGCAGGGCCAGGACAGTTTTCAGCTGAGAAGTCAAACCAAATTCCTAATCATCTGTGATCATTTACTGAGGTAGGAATCTACACAACACAGTTTCTGTCCTTAAGCAGTTTATAATCAAGTTGGTAGGTAAGATACATATGGGAAGAAAATACTAAGAATCCACAAGCTGGGATATGAAGAGTTATAGGAAAAAATAAAAATGTTCCCATATGTAATAAAAAGTCATTCAAGAATAAATACAGCAGGGATGGGAAGCCTTAAGCCTTGCTTATGAAATCCAAATACATCATCTGGTACAGTGATGGGAGTAATGGTTATAATAAACTAAGGAAACGTCTGTGCAAACAAAGAAATTAATAAAGCTGCCTTTAATTCAAGTGCAGATATAAAAGTGCTCAGGGATAAGGAGAAAGAAGAGCTTAATTCCTTCTGGAGGGCATGGAAATGCAGTAAGAAAAACAACTGAGGGTCCTGGGATTTTGTTTTCATATAAAAGTTTTGCTTCAAATTACTGACCAAATCCCAGCTTTCGTAATTAACTCACCCTTCCGACTTTCTCACACTTGTTCTATCTGGTCATGGTTGGCAGTTCACTTTGTCACAAACCATAATGCAGCAGTATAATAGGAGTGGCAATTACAAACCATACTCAAGTTATGTGCTTAATAACTAATATTTGTAAATGAGCTTGCTAAGTTGTCAGCTGCTGATAAGGATGCGTACAACACTTCCAAATAACTGCATTTTACTTTCAATAGAGGGAATTTTTACCAAAGAAATTAATGGGGCTCTGAGATGCAGAGCAAAGCAAGGCATTTAGCCTCTTTGTCAAAACTCTTTGCACAGAGGTGGATAACCACTGCCCTGACACCCTGTGTGTTTGTTTTCATTGAGAACAGCTGAGTGCAGTGCCATGTTGCACACATGCTTCCTTTCCCCTGGCCTTAGGCAGCCTTGCCTTTTGGTTTGTTTGCTCCTTCACTAACTCTCAGTCTTCTTGCAGCAGAGGCTCCAGGAGACGATCACCATACTTGCTAATTTTAGAACATAACATACCGAGCCAAAAAGCCTACATTTTGTACAAATAAGGGGAAAAAATCAAATGTATGGGTCTGGGTAATCTATGATTAAAGGAAGGTGCAGTAAGACCCATGCATAGCTCATCTCCAGAACAGTCTCTGCACAGCCCTGTAAGCATAGAATTGAGAAAGAAAACTGGGCACTTTGTTTATTTTTGTGATAGATTCAAGGTATGTTAGAGTTGTGTGGGTCTTTGAAATGACAGAGGTTAGGAAATCTAAGGCCCAGAAAATACCTAAATTTAAGTCCTGTAGCCTATTTTCATCATTCCTGCTGCTTGGAGACATGATCCAAAGGAGTTCAAATTATTTATAATTAGTTGGATTTTATTTTATAATAATATCACTTACAACTTTTTCTGGAGTTTGGCCTAAGAAGGCTCCAAACTGAAAAAGCATAGAATGTGGATCAGAAGATCAGTGTCAGCTTTAGCTCTGATGTTTCTAGGCCACACCATTCTGGGGAAAATCACTTACACTCTTTGATCTTCCATGTTCTGATCTGTTTTCATTCATCAAATATTTCTCGAGTACCAGACCTGTTCCAGGAGCTGGTGATTGAGATATGAACAAAACAGACAAAAGTCCACAATCTAGTGTGGGTGGGGGGGGGAGGGGAGGGCAGAAAGTAAACAAGAGAAGAAAGTAAATATATAGTATGTTTGAAAATGATAAAAACTAAGGACAAAAATAAAGCATAGAAGGGTGATATGAAATCTTGGGGTTTAGATGGGAATGCTTGAAAGAGTGGCCAGGGAAGATCACTTTTCAGTCAAGATCTGACAAATTAAACTGGCTGGGCAGGCAGGTTATCTGTGGAAGAGGTATTTTAGGCAGAGTGAACAGCCAGTTCACTTGAGGTAGGAGCATGTCCAGAGTAGCTCACGAACAGCAAGGAGGCCAGTGTGACCAGAGCAGAGCAAATGAAGGAAAGAATAGGAGGAGATGAGGCCAGAAATCCTTACAGATCTTCTGAGCCATACCCCCTCCCCTGACTTATGTTTTAATAAGACCACTTGGACTACTGTCTCACTTATTTTTTGCAAAGGTTATGATAATCACTCATGTTTCCAAAGTTCTTAGGGATTAAGTATGCTGGTGTTTGTAGAAAGGCTTTCAGGCTGTAAAGAGCTATGAAATGTGGGTTACAGTCATGGTATGGAGTCAGTATGGCACAGTGGAGAGAAGACTGGCTTTGGAATCGCAGACATAGTTCTGAAGGCCAGCTCTTCTACTTAGGAGCTAGAGTGTTTTTGTAACTTCATCTGTAACACAGAGATATTTCTATCTAACCTCTCTGGTGGTTGTGAGAATTGAATAGTCATGTCCAATTTCTAACACAGCACATAATGTATGCTTTTCAATATAGCAAGAACTTAAAGGAGCCACTGCAGCTGGAGTAGGGCAAAGTGCCCTGGGAATCAGGGACCCTGGGGCCTAGCCCTGACCTTCTGTTCTCTCTTGGTCTTGAAGAGAGGAAATCTACTACATTCTCCAGAGTTTGTTCATTTCCTCTATATCTCCCATGGTTGGGGGTTACAGTGACTGCTATTTTCCTATGGTGGCGTGAGGGCTCAGGAGTTAATGCTCCCTACACCACTGTATGAAAGGAGATACTGCAGAGACTTCCTGCTGTTAACACAAGTGTGACTAAGATGTGGGTTAAGGAGACAGTGAAAGAATCCAGAGGAAGCTGCTTCACTGGAAAAAATCTGAGATTTATCTATTTATCATGAAGACATAATCCAGAGTCTTGACTTAGTAGACGACAGGCTTGTGGCAGTAGATCTCTATCACACAGTGGAAATAGTTCCAAAGAGAAATTTTGGCAGATATTAAAACTTTTCAAGTCCTCAGAAAATGTCATTTAGTGTTAAGAAAGCACTAGAAAATATGGCAAGTTTCCTATTCTCTTTCATTTCTAAGACAAGCTATCCCAATCAGCTTCTTATAATGTAGTATTTCTGACCAGAATCCTTGGCATATCTTCTTTCTGGGCTTCTTCAAAGAAAACCTTGGAGCCTTTCCTCAGTAAAGCAACTGGAAACTTCCCAATAATTTATATGGGGTACCATTAGTTTCTCCAGGAGCCAGGCTAAAGGCTGAAAACTGGGTTGGGTTATGACTTGGAAAATGTAGGCCATATACTTTCATAAAAGAGCTCACCGTTCTTGGGAGTTTCAAAAGCAAGATTTTAAAGTGGAGAAGGCAAGTCCAAGTTCACTTAACTTCTTCCACAGACCAACAGTGACTTGTTACTTTTACACTATTAGCTCATTAGTCAAAATATCATCAAATAATGAAAGCTACACTACACTGTAGCTGGGCATCACAAAGCACTGTAAAATACAGTTGCCATTTGTGCTTACGTTTTTGTTTTAAAAGGCATTTATGTAGTCTTAGAGATATGAATATTAACCTTTACTGTTTAAGCAGGAATTAAAGTTTAATTAATTTAATATGTAGCACCATATATCTCAACTAATAGAGGATAAGAAGCATGGGCTTTCTCGGATACATAAGGCAGAACTGATGTTCTCCCAATGGGAATTTGTTCATGTGCTCAATATGATTCAGTTACATAAATATTTATTTAGCATCTCCTATGTGTCGGGCACTGTGCTGGGTGCTGGAAAAACAGATGAGTAAGACCTGCCCCTTGAGCAAGGAGTGTACCATCTAGTAAAGGAGACAACTATGCAAACAGATGGTCAAAGAGAGATCTGGTATGCACACAGTACAGTAAGTATAAAGTCAGCAGGGCGCCTACCCTGGCCTGGGTGGTGGAGAGGTGACAAGAAAGGCTTTCTGAAGAAGGTGACTCTTCTCTTGAGATGAGCTCTGAAGTATTCTCTAGCCAGGTCTGAAGGCCGGGGGCGGGGGATGGGGGTGGGGGTTCTAATGAGGAATTACAAATAAAAAATTTGTGAAGTCATGAGGCAACATGCTGTGCAAGGTGTCTGAGTATCAAATGTGAGGCGGGAAGTGAGGCAATGAGGTTGAAGGGGTGAGAAGAGGTGGTTCACAAAGTGCTTAGAATTTCTTCCAACAGCAGTGGGGAGTCAATGAAAGATTTCAAGGAAGGGAGAAACAGGATCAGATGTGGATTTTATTTAAATAGGTCACTCTGGTGGTAATGTGGAAGATAGATTTGGTGGAGGCTGGAGACAAGAACAAACTGATGATTCCATCTTAAATTTTAAATACCTTGGTTTCCTGCCCTTGAGTTAAGAGATCTATGTTTTTTCTTGTATCTGCCAGTTATGAGAAAAATATAGAACAAAGATTTTTAACATATGTTCAAAATTCTAAAGTGTACCCAATAAATGCATGAGTCATACTCTATTCTTATTATGTCTGGCTTGTTTCTAATAAATGTCACTGATAGACAAGTCCAATATAAGATGGGAATCTCAAAAAGTCAAATATGTCTCTTAGGCTCACGGTGAAAAAAATTCCTAGTTTTTTTGTAACAAAGTGATACAAACTTAAAAGCTACTGCAGCATCACCTTAAACAGAAATTTTATTCATTTAAACACTAATGAATAGGCTGTTCAATAAGGATTTGGAGAAACAAGGCATTATCAAAGGGTTATTGAAGAATCTGTCTTTACAATTCCTACATTGCTTCTTACTTAATTAAACTAACTTTGGTTTCACTATTAAAGAACACACATACATATCAAGCCTCTTCTGTGACGATGGTTGCTCAGAAATGAACAATTAAAACATAAAACAGTAGTAAGTGCTTCCTACTACAAAGGAGCAAAGTGAGTTAGAGTAATGGCAGTTGGAAAAGGATAAGGAAACAGGAGGGGAGCTGGCACTGGCATACACTGTCCATTCCCAATGACAGCCCTATGAGGTACTATTATAGCTCCAATATTAACACATGAGAAATCTGAATCTCAGAGATTTACATAAATTGGCAAAGAGCATACAGCTGGTATAGATCAAACTTGAACTCAGATTTGATTCCAAAGTCTGTGTATCTGTGATGGTTAGGCTAATGTGTCAACTCAGCCAGGTAATTGTGTCCAGTTGTTCGGTCAAGCAAACACTTGGCTAACTGTAATACAAGGGCATTTATGGACTTTAGTAACCATTGACTTTACTGCAGTTGTAAATCATAGATAGCTGATTTACAATTATGTCAATCAGGGAGATTAAATGAGCAATGAGTGACACTTTATCCAATCAGTTCAATGCCTTAAAAGGGGAAGTGATTCCAGCACTGAGTGAGAATTTCCCAGCTCATCTTTAGACAGCCAATGTCTCCAGAACTCGTCAAGAACCTTCAATGGTCTTTCATCAGAGCCCCTGGTTACAGCCTGCCTGTGGAACCTGAACTTGTGCATCCCCACGGTCATGTGAGTGACTCTTATAAAATCTCATACTATTGACAGACACCTATTGTTGATTCTGTTTCCTAGAGAACCCTGACTAATACAGTATCTTTCTATCACGGCAGGTGATGCAATCTTTCAAGAAGAGGGAGCAATTCAAACTTTGTCAGCATCAATTAACATGCATTTTATATTGGAACAGAAAGACCTTTTAGGATGATTAAAACACCTCGCATGTTAGAAATGCCTTCATCCCGTTTACTCTTTCTTTTCACTTCATTCTTCTTCCTCTTTCTCCATCCCTTTATTTTTTTAAAGAAAGGGGATGGCAAACTGATATCCAATCTTAACGCAGGGAAGAAAAATAGTATGAAATAGATTCTCTTGGAGCCTTTGAGATTTGATTTCCAAATCCAATACTGGTTGGATGCAATATTTTAGTGGCCCTGAACACAAAAGAAATTCTGCCCATTTCTATTCTGCATATTTAGCTATTCCACAAACATGAATTCCTACTTCATCTATTCCATGGTAGTGGGGTTCTTTGTTATAGCAGCCTAACCTCTGTTGTAATTGATATATCATCGGATTGAATGACATCAGCTAGTACAAAGACCAGCACTAAAGTCTAAGTTCTGGGGTATCTCAAGGTCCAGGGTCTAGGAGAAGAGAAAGAATCAACAAATGAGACAGAGAAGTAGCTAGTCAAATAAGATGAAAAAATGAAGCAAAGCAAAAAAGGAGATCACGGTGTCCTAGAAATAAGTGAATAATGTATTTCAAGATGGCGCCAAATACTGCTGAGAATAAGATAAGGATAGAGAAGATAAATTTGGCAGTATAAAAATTTGGTAGCTTTGAGACAGTGGTTTCAGTAGAGAGATGAGATGAGGGCTATTTGGAGTAGGTTAAAGAAAGAACAGGAGGCAAGAAAGAGCAAACAGCAAGTATAGATGAATCTTTCACAGAGTTTTTGCTAAAGAGGGTAATAGAGAAATGAAGTGGTAACTGAAGGGAAAACAGGATCAAGGGAAAATTTTTTTTTTAAGTGAGACTATGATTATCAAACCTTCTGGAATTATAAGTTTCACTTAAATAGAGCATGAAGTACTTAACATTTTTCCAAATGAGTTATTCTTTCTAAAGATAATTAAACTCACCTTCTTAAATAAATGACAGCCTACCTTATAATAAGCTGTTAATATCACAAATGCTACTGCTACACTAAACATGGAAATAGGGGTGGTTAATCGAACTTCTTTCTACTTGGAAATCAGTGCCTGAAATAATAATTTAAAAATTCTCCATTAAAATCTCTGACATAACTTTCTTCTATTAGCTTTTTCTGCACATCTTATATTTTTGGGTACAAATGGATAAAAATTCAAGTGTACTTTTCTCATCTTAGCTATATAACCATTTCCCAGAAATCCTTAGGCTTCTGTATTAAATTTCTAAGGACATCTCAAATACTGTTCAAATCACTAACATTTAGTAGGAAAGGAAATGGGGAAGAATCTACTTATACAAATTACTCTCTGGCAAGGCCAGTGGGAGGGTGGTGATCAAGGACCAGGAGGAATTCCTAGTGAATCCAATTAGCAAAACATGGGTAGCAATTGCTGAAGACTTCACTATTTTCTTCTTTTATTATTATTATTATTTTTTTAAAGATTTATTTTATTTATTTCTGCGCCCCCCTCCCCCGCCCCGCCAGTTGTCTGTTCTCTGTGTCCATTTGCTACATGCTCTTATTTGTCCGCTTTTGTTGTTGTCAGCGGCACAGGAATCTGTTTCTTTTGTTGCATCATCTTGTTGTGTCAGCTCTCTATGTGTGCGGCGCCATTCCTGGGCAGGCTGCACTTTCTTTTTCTTTTGCGCTGGGCAGCTCTCCTTAGGGGGCGCACTCCTTGCGCGTGGGGCTCCCCTACACGGGAGACACCCCTGCGTGGCATGGCACTCCTTGCACGCATCAGCACTGTGCATGGGCCAGCTGCACATGGGTCAAGGAGGCCCCGGGGTTTGAACCACAGACCTCCCATGTGGTAGACAGACACCCTAACCACTGGGCCAAGTCTACTTCCCTTTTTTTATTTTTAAAAAGATCTTTCCTCAGCTCCCACTCTGTGATGGAGAAGGTACCAACATAGTCTGAAGGCCTGAACACTGGCCTTGGATGTATGCTGCAGGTGGACGGAGGGGCTGATGTGGGGAGAAGGTTCAAGGGTAAGGTTGGGTATGGAGGTATAAATGTTCCTTCCTGTTAAATACTTTCTTTCTTTTTTTTTTTTCAGAAGAGGGTAGCTCAAGCTCTAGAACTCCTTTTCACTTTTATTTAATTATACCCCTCCACTGTCTCCTCTCTGTGTTCATTTGCTGTGTGTTCTTCTGTGACTGCTTGCATTCTTGTCAGCAGCACCAGGAATCTGTGTCTCTTTTTGTTGTGTCATCTTGCTGCATCAGCTCTCCATGTGTGCAGCGCCACTTCTGGGCAGGCTGTGCTTTTTTTCACGAGGGGCAGCTCTCCTTTAGGGTGCACTCCTTGTGCGTGGGGCTCCCCTATGTGGGGAACACCCCTGCATGACACGGTACTCCTTGCGCGCATCAGCACTGCACGTGGGCCAGCTCACCAAATGGGTCAGGAGGCCCTGGGGGTTTGAACCCTGGACCTCCTATGTGATAGGCGGATGCTCTATCAGTTAAGCCAAAGCTGCTTCCCCTGTTAAACACTTTCAACAATGAGTTGAGTATGGGCATTGAAGTCATGCTGATAAAGTACAGAGCAAAGTTACTTACTGTCATAATTAGAATCCCAAACAACTTGATACGCTAGACAAAAATAAACAAACCCTAACTAGATGAAATTTAGTAGGTCGGAATGTAAAATTCCATACAAATACATGATGAGAGAGGCATGGTGGAACAGAGACCTACTTGAAAAAGATTTAGAGATTTTAATCAAATCTAAGTTTGGTGAATCAAAGGTGAAATGCTATTGCCTCCCAAACTCATGCCAACTAATTTTGTATTAAGACTACACAAGAAAGATGGTAATTCCATTCTCTACCTGCTGATCAGAACACCCCTGCAGCGTGATGTTCTGTTCTAGGTAGGTTTGACTTCAGGTGGTGAGGAGTGGCTGAAGGAACTATACGCAGGACTATGAAACGGCCATCTTCCAAGACCTGGAAGCTGACTGTGTGGGAAAGGACTTAAGATTTTTTCTCTGAGGCCAAAGAAGTACCAATAATTTAACAATACAGATTCTGGAGTAGTAACAGAATGAAATTTCTAACGTTTACAGCTGTTTCAAAATAGAATGGACTGTATCCAGATATAATTAATTCTCTTTTATAGAAATGTTGGAACACTGCAACTATTTATTGAGAACCTACTATAAATGCTTTTATATGCTGGACATATTAGGTTATTAAATCGCTCCTTACCACAACCTCATATGAGGAAATTAAAACTCAGAAAAAACTGACCAAACGTATAGCTAAAGAAGAGCTGGGATTCACACCTATGTCCATCTGTCTCAAAAGCTCTAACTTGTACATGTATCTCTTTCTGTAGATATTTTCAAGTGTTTCTAGAGGGCTAGGACATTTTACAACTAACACAGAGTAAAAAATACTCTGCTTAATCTCTAAGAAATTGTTAATCTAAAGAGCTTTGTGACACTTTTGTACCAATTACTGAAACCTAACTGCATCTGTCTTTTTTTTTTTTAATTTAACAATTAAGAGCAGTACATATCAGATTTCTCTGTAATATAAGATTTCCTCTATCTATGATGGAAGGTCACTTGGAAGAAGGATAGGGAGAGACATAATTATCTCTGGGAGGAAACTTCCTGGAGTGGTTAGATGCTCCAGTAACAAAGCAGGAAATGTGAAAGCCAGTCATGACTCTTTGTCTACCCTTAGGAAAACATGGGTTACTTTAGAACACTGGGTTCATGCTCTCAATGGCAGAATGATCTTACTCCTTGGAAAACAAAGTATTTATAACATGCTTAATCCCATGGAAACGTATTCTTTCTGCAAGCATGTGAAAAATACAGGGAAGAAAAATAAATCATGAGTTTAAGAACAAGGGGAAATACAATTAAAAGGAAGCTTATAAGAAGCAGAAAGACCCCAAGGATAACCACTATGGAAAAAACTTACAGTTGAATCCATGCTCCTGGGTGTTATGGGGCTTTACATAGAGGGCGTTGGTCATACATTTTCTTTAAAAAGCTTTTGGGAAAGTTCATGGCACACCCAGCAGAAGCCCTACCAATGCCAGTAGGAAATGCCTATGAACTGAAGGATCTCAGATGCAATAGCACACAGATGTATGCCACTTTGAAGCATTCACTCCTTTCTCGAGCTGAGCCCCAACCAGATCAGTGGTTTTTATTGTAAGTAAAAAATTTCCTGCAACTTTTTCAGTTCTTCCTATTTTCATCAAATTTTTAAAATCAGGTTTTGGGTTGTAAAGTAGTTCTTTAAAGGAGTATGGAAGGACATAGCAACAATTTATTGGCTTCATAAATCAGAGGGAAGACCTGGGTTTTGCCAGGCCATTTGTGTAGCTTTACTTATGACAAAGGTGGTCTTAACTGCTGGGGGGCTCACAAGCCGTGGCTCAGATTCCAAGGAAACCACAAGAAAGAGAAGCACCTGCTTAGATGGCGCTTTTGCTTTACGTGGGGCAAGCAGAGTCCTCCTTCTCATTAAAAGGACATGTATGTGGCTTCAACCAGTGTGTCCTGATTAACATTTTTCTTCACATTATTGCCACAATAACTAAGGATTAACTAGCCACTAGCACTTTACTACTTGCTTGATCTCTCTATATATTGTTCCCAACTGTCTCTGTCTCTCTACATGTTGTTTCACATATTAATAATAATCATGTGGCTTTTTCCATTGTATATTCTGCATTAATATCTATGCTACTCCTTAATATAGTGGCCTAAACTAAAATTAAACCTTTACTTCCCTTATGTGATAGTTAAGAGTTTATATTATAGCTTTACAAGTTAAACATACAAATGATTCAGGGAAATCTTAGCACAAGAGCTGGCCTCAATGGACTATTCACTAATCTTCTTTTATATCTTTTTCTAACTTTCTATTGTCTGAAGCTTAGTTTCATGATAGGACCAACTGAATTAAACCTGGGGTTGCCAAACTCATCAATTCAGAGGACTTTCTGAAATGTATGCAGCAGAGATGGGTGAAGAAAAGAAAATATGAATAAAAACTCATATACATTCCAGAAAACCATAAAAACCATAATGGCTGCAACAAAAATGGCTCTGGAGAAAAGCCTAGGCTTTGGGTAGGTTACAGAGATAGTCAGGGGAGCTAGTCGAAATCCCCAGAGTAACACCGACTACTCACATCAGCTCTGATATATCCATGAGACTTCTTGACCCCACGGTAGCAGCATGAAGAGTAGTTTGTAATATAACTAAGAATACAAAGATAATTGAACTGCCAGTTCAGGGAAGGCTGACTCTAAGCATTCCTTATAACAGCTAGGTAAACAGAAAGGCTAATAGCAGATGTTTTCCAGTTAAGCTCTCAGAGAGATACATACCTCCCTGTGCTAAATAGAGATGCTCACAGAGTAACCATGGAGACTTCACTGCCCTTCATCAAAATGAAATTTGTGTTCATGATGGAAGAATTTCTCATAAACAAGTATCCAAGGGAAAAGTAATAAAATGGACAAAACTTGTATGCAGAGAGTTGAACAGGGTCCTTTATAAATGAGGTCAAAAGATCAAGGAAAAGTAATGTAGTTTTATTCTTTTCCCTGGTGGCTTACTTGCCATCTTCTGTAGTGCCTTGTGTTCTGCTTAAGAGCACATCATCCTTGAATGTACAACATTGTGAATATACTAAAACCCATTGGTTAAATGCTTTGGATAGAATAGCCAGAAACAGTAGCTATGTACAGTGGGGGAAGCAGAGAGAGATTAAGAGGCAAAGAATTTTCTTGTTTATTATTATTATTATTGAAAGAATGAAAATGTTCTAATAGTGACTGAAGTGATGAATACACAACTATGTGATTATACCAAATACCACTGATTGTACACTTCAGATGAACTGTACACTTTATTAATATGTATCAATAAAATTGCTTTATTAAAAAAAAGCACATCATCCTAATCTTTCTTTCTAGTTCAGATCATTATTTTATTACTTCACACCTGAATGAATATAAAAGTTCCTAACTGTAGCTCCTGCTCTCCCATGTCTAATCCAGCCTCTGACTACATACAAGTCACCTTGTACAGTGTTAGCAGAAAAATCTTTCTTAAACATCACTTTTATCATGTCCCTTGCCATTCAAGGTTCCTACTATATTGTGAAGTGATGTAAGAAAGGCCTTTTTATGGAAGTGATGCTGGAGCAGAAAAATAAGTGACATGAATGAGTGTGCTGTGTGATGATCTGGAGAAAGGGGTTTCTAGGAAGACAAAAAAGCAAATACAAAGCATGAATAAGAAGTCAGGTTGAGGAAGAGCAAGAAAGCCTATGTGCTGGAATGGAATGGATGAGGGGACAGTGAGAGGAAATGAAGTTGGTGAGACAGAAACCCACTGAACTATGGAGACCAAGATTAGAAATGTGGACTTTACTATGATTGTAACAGGAGTGTTTTTAAGCAGAGTAACTCAATAACCCCTGGTGAATGAATAAACTATTAAATTACCTTCAGGGCTACTTATTTTGTCAATTAAAGCTGAAGTTTGAAGTATGATTATAGAGGAAAAAATATTCTTTTGCTTGTTGTGCATGTTTAAAGTAAAATCATCTTTACATTGGACAAAGTTTTCCAGTACTAAAACTGAATAATAGCAATCTTTCTAAGTCATGGAAAAAATCAAGCTACACATAAAATTTCTCTTTTAATTGTCTTAAAACCTTCATGCCTTCTTTTGATAAGAAAATGGATTAATAAATAGTAAAAGAATATTTATGGTAAGATTCAGAATTAAAATATTTTAAAATACACATATGTATTTCAGGATGGGGAGATCTGCTGATAATACATTAAAGGAATACAGTAACAAGACAAGCATCGAATCAAGAAAAAGGCTACTAAAGAGAAGTAGGATCTTGCATTGCCTTGGCTGGCCTCTTCTCTCTTCACTGGAGCTGGCTGGTGCTCCCAGTATAGACTCTTGGTCATAGTTCCAAAGGGAGCAGAGTGGCCTTCATGCACATGCTAGGAGCATATATGTCTGTACCATACATGTAGAAGGCGGCACATAGAGCTCTCCTACAGAATGTAAAAGGTGACACATACAGCACTCCTACTAATGCTATGGGAGAATAGTCAAGTGGCTGCTTTGGGCAATGGGTTGCTGGTTGTCAGACATATAGTGCAGTGCCTGGGACCATGAGGAAACTGTTTATCAGGGAAGAGGGGACGTTTGGAATCATGTATACAGGGGAATTCTACAGTCAAATGTGCATGCCCAAGACAAGATACATACACAAGAAGGACCAGGGAGGACCCTAAGCTTTGGCCTGGAGCTAACTCTTAAACTCTTTCTATAGATGAACTCTGAAGGAAAGCACATGCATAAGTCAATCTGCAAAGACTGGGAAAGGTGTTTTCCTCTTATCATTCTATTTTGTTGTTGTTAGTTCCTGGAATTCAAGGAAAACTGTCATAATCTACTAACTAGAGACAAATTTAAGGAATGGATTCTAAATTCCAGCAGTAACACATTATTATATCAAAAGGAAGAAAAAAATTTGAAATAAAAATATATCAAAAGGCCTGGTTCCAACAAAAGATTACAAAACATACAAAGAAACAGGAAGCAATGGTCCAGTTAAGGAAAAGATGAAAGCATCAGAGACCATTCAAAGAGAATAATCAGACCTGAGACATTCCATACAAAGACTTAAAATAAAGGGTTCTAAATATGCTTAAAAAGCTAAAGGAAAACATGGACAAAGAACTAAAGGGCATCAGGAAAACGAGAGATGAACATAAAGAAAATATCAGTGGAGTGGTGGAAATAATGGAGAGGAACCAAACAGAGCTGAAGACCACAGTAACAGAAATTAAAAATTCCCTAGAAGCATTCAACATCCAATTGAAGCTGGCAGCAGAAATAATCAGAACTTAAAGACATTTTTCTCCTCCTAATCTGAGGAGAAAAAAGAATGAAGAAGAGTGAACAGAGCCTGAGGACACCATCAAGCATATCCATATCCATATTGTGAAAGTCCCAGGAAAAGAGAGAAAGTGGCAGAGAGAATATTTTAAAAAATAATGGCAGAAAACTTCCCAAATTTAATGAAAGACATGAATATATACATCAAAGACGCTCAATGAATTCCAAACAAGATGAACCCAAATAGACCCACACTATAGCATATTATAATCAAACTGTCAAATGCCAAAGATAAAGCGAGAATTCTGAAAGATGCAAGAGAAAAGCAACATACCATATACAAGGAAGGCTCAATAAGATTAAATGCTGATTTCTCATAGGAAACTACGGCAGCAAGAAAGCCGTGGGAAGACATATTTAAGGTGCTGAGAGCAAAAAATTGCCAACCAAGAATTCTATAGCTGACAAAACTTTCAAAAATGAGGGAGGGGGGAAGCAGATCTGGCTCAAGTGATAGGGCTTCCGCCTACCATGTGGGAGGATCTAGGTTTGATCCCTGGGATCTCCTGGTGAAAAAGAGGAAGAGAGGGTGTGCCTGGGTGGTGAGCCAGTGCCCGTGCGGTGAGTTAGTGCCCGTGTGGTAAGCCAGTGCCCACATGGTGAGCCAGTGCCTGCGTGGGTGAGTCACACAGCAAGATGATGATGCAACAGGGGGGAGACAAAGGGGAGAATCAGGGTGAAGTGCAGCAGAGGCCAGGAACCAAGGTGGTGTAGCTAGCAGGGAGCCTCTCTCCACATTGGGGGTCCCCAGGATCAAATCCTGGTGAATCCTAGAGGAGAAGAAATGAGAAGAGAAGACTAAACAGAGAAATAGCTACAGAGGATCATGTAGTAAATGGATACAGACAGCAAAAACGGCAGGGTGGGGAGAGGCAGAGGGAGAGAGAGAGAAGGGGGAGAAGGGGAGAGGGGGAGAAGGGACAGGGGAGAGGGGGAAAAGGGAGAGGAGAGAGGGGGAAGGGGAGAAATAAAATAAATAAATCTTTTTAAAAAATGAGGGAGGGATTAAGACAGTAGCAGATTTAAAAAAAAAAAAAGCTGAGAGTCTATCACTAGACCAGCCCTACAAGAAATGCTAAAAGGAGTTCTGCAGGTTGAACAGGTTGAAGACACATGAAGAAACAGCTCTGGTAAAGATAATGACATGGATAAATATAAATGCCAGTACTATTGTACTTTTGGTTCTAACTCCATTTTTTTTTACTTATACAGGATATAAAAGGCAAACACACAAAATGTTACGATAAATCAGTAGCTCTGAACACATAATGTATGAACATGTTAATTGTGACAAGAACTACATAAAGATGGGGGAAGTAGAGGTATGGGACATAGTGTGTATATACTATTGAAGTCAAGTTGGTATTAAAGCAAATGAGATTGTTACAGATTCAGGATGTTAAATTTAAGCTCCATGGTAACAATAAAGAAACATCAGAGAATATGCAAATTTACAGAGACACAAGTTAGCGGGGGCAGGGGCAATGAGGAGTTAATGCTAAATGAATATAGGATTTCTATTTGGGGTAAAGGGAAAGTTCTTGTAATGGATAGTGGTGAGGGTACTGCAACGTTGTAGGATGGATTAATCCCATTGAATGGTATGCTTGTTTTTCAATGACTAATTAATTTTTCTCTGTTACGACTGCATCAATGACTGTGACAACCTAAAGTTGGGAAACTCTTTTATTCTCAATAAAAATGGTTCTTTGTTTCTAACAATTTGTTGAATCACTTCTGTGAATTACTCATTTCTTGAGGTGAGGGTTGGAATTGAAAGATTTATGTTGTATATAGTTCCCACAATTTAAAGAAAAGAAAGGAAGAAAAACTAAAGAGATAATGACAATTAAATGCAATACATGATACTGGATGGGATCTAAGAATAGGGGAGAAAAGGTTCAAAGGACATTACTGGGACATAAGAAAAAATGGGAATATAAAATGCAAGCTTTATAGCAATGTCAAATTTTCTGAACATGGTAAGTGCACTTACAGTGATTATATAAGTGAATATCCTTGTTCATAGGAAACGTACATGGAAGTGTTATGTGTTCAAGGAGTATGATGCGTGCAATGTGCTCTCAAACGTTCAGAAAAGAAATATATAGATGATAGGATGATAAAGCAAAGGTGGCAAAATGTTAAAATTGGTGGATCTGGGTATCTGGGGGTGTGCAGGTATGTTGGACTTCTCTGGAAGGGGTTTGCAACTGTCCTGTAAGCTTGAAATTATTTCCAAATAAAAAGTTAAAAAATTAGCTTGAAAGGACCAATTTTGAGGGAATAGAAAAAAATTAAAAATTTATATTAATGAAAAGACTTGGTCAGAAACTAAGAAATTTCAGTTTGAAAGAGGCAAAAATAAAAGAGCAGAAGTACATGACTGGGTTCCAAAATGTGTAAAAAAATATAGATATGATAGTAGATAAAAAAATGAAGCTGGAAAATAATGTTGTTTTTAAAAGCACAAGACTGGAATATAAAACACAGTATAAAATATAAAACACTGACCAAGAAAATAGCCTGCATTGACATTTCAATTTGATCACTTAAAAGCATTTTTTTTACTTTATGCAACTCACTTAACTTCTTCAAGACTCTTTTTTTACTCATATACTAGGAATAATAAGAACATCTACATTTCTTAGCACATAGTGCAATGCCTGACACATGGTAAACAATCAATAACTGCCGGCTCCTGTAACAATAATAACAATTACTATTTTCTATTCCACTCTTAAATTTGGTTATTGTTTGCTTGTACGATTGTTTTCCAGCCATTCACTTTCAACCTCCATGAATCCCTGAGTCTAAGATGTGTTTCTTGTAGACAGCATATAGATGGGTCATATTTCCTTATCCCATCTTCCAGTCTGAATCTTTTGACAGGTGAGTTTCATCTATTGACATTCAGTGTTATTACTTTCAAGGAATTATTTATGTTAGCCATATTTTGTTTGAACTTGTGTTTGTCATATTTTGTTTGTTTGTTTTCTTCTCTTTTTGTCTTTTTTGTTGCTCTTACACTCTCCTCCAACTCTGCCTCTCCTGTTTTTTTCTTTCTTCCTGCAGAACTCCCTTTAGTATTTTTTGAAGGGCAGAGTTCTTGTTGGCATACTCTTTTAATTTCTGTTTATCTGTGAATATTTTGATCTCTCCTTCATTTTTGAAAGCTAGTTTAGCTGGGTAGAGTATTCTTGGTTGGAAATTTTTTTTTCTTTTAGTACCTTGACTATATCATACCACTGCCTTCTTGCCTCCATGGTTTCAGATGAGAAATCAGCACTTAATCTTATGCAGCCTCCCTTGAATGTGATGGTTCTCTTTTCTCTTGCTGCTTTTAGAATTTTCTCTTTGTCTTGAGCATTGGATAATTTGACAAGTATATGTCTTGGGATGGGCCTGTTGATATTTATGGTGTTTGGGGTGTATTGTGCTTCCTGGACATGTACATCCATCTCTCTCAGTAGATTTGGGAAGTTTTCAGCCATTATTTTCTCCAACACCCCTTCTGTCCCCTTTCCCTTCTCTTCTCCTTCTGGGATGCCTGTAATACGTATGTTTATGCATTTTGCATTGTCATTCAGGTCCCTAAGTCCTAGCTGGATTTTTTCTATCTTTTTATCGATCAGTTCTACTATCTGTTTGATTTCAGATGTACTGTCTTCCTCTGCCTCTTCTAATCTGCTGCTATTTGCTGAGAGTGTATTTTTGATTTCTTGAACTGTGGTTTTCATCACCATCATATGTTATCTTTTTGCATATGTCTGCAATTTCCTCTCCAAGTGTTTTCTTCATATTGTTAATCTCTTCCTTTACTTCATTAAGTAGGTCTCTAATATATGTTTTGAGATCTTTAACTACTTGTCTGATGTTCTCCTTCCCTTCCTGATTTTTAGTTTGTTCATTGGATTCGGCCATGTTTTCCTGATTATTGGTTTGGTTTGTAGTTTTTTGTTGCTGTCTGGTCATCATTTTCTCTTGATGGGTTTAATCAGTTCCTTAGCTTCTTTGTCTAGTCTTGGGGATCAATTAGTTGTTGTTCATGCATAAGTGTTATGTCTTTTCTTCATCACCTTGTTCTCCTTCCTATATTTTCTTGTTACTGGTTAAGTTCACTTTGAAGGAAAATATTAGGGCCAGGGAAAGCAAAATGAGTAAGAAAAGAAAATGTGTAAAGTAGTATTGGTAATAAATGTTAACAGAGCAACAATATGTGATCTGGGAGAATGGATATTAGACTCATGTAAGTTGTGTAGAGTTATAGCAGTAAGTAGAGTACCCATAATGAGACAGTCAACTGAATATGGGGAGGAATATAGTATGAATTAAAAGGCCAGTGTTTTCATGAGAGACGGAAAGAGAAAAGAAAGACAATAATATCAAGAGTGGATAAAAGACAGAAAACAGAACAAAGGTATTAGAAATAAAAAGTCAGACAATTTGGGGGCCAAAGAAAGGGAGGTGGAATGTAAGAGAAACAGTAGATGACAGAGGATATAAAGATGTGGGGGAAAGGGATAGTGTAGGTGGCCAAAATCAATACACACAGAAAAGAGGAAATGGAGGATGAGGAAACACAGCAAGTATGAAGCGCTCCCTGCAGCACCTATTATATAAAGAAAATAAAATAAAATAAGAAGAAAAAGAGAGAAAAGGAAAAAAAAAGAGAAGAGAAAAGGGTGGGGCATAGAAAAAGGGGGTAAACAAGTAAGAAAAAGAAAAGGAGAAAAAAACTAAATAAATGAAAAAGGACCTTGGGGGAGAAAATGGGAGAAAAGACCAGGAGACAATGCAATATTAGCAACCACACACACACACACAAAGAACCAATGTTTCAAGCTAGGAATCCTCTTTACAGTTAAATAATACACTTAGGGATCTGACCTTCCCCCTTTCTACTTTACTCACTTCTCTGTCTCCCTCCACTCTTAAATTTGAATCTAGTTCCACTTTCAAAGACTAATGTAATCACTTCAGGTTACTTTACAACTTGAGACATTTTAAAAAAATTAGTAGTGAGTTTAGGAAACCAAAATTTAACCAAAGAATTAAGAATAAGGCTTGCTCAAGAGGGAGAAAAGACAAACCACAGAATGCGCGAAAATGTAGGCAAATCATATATCTGATAAGGGACTTGTATCCAGAATATGTAACTCAATAATAAAAAGACAAATAACCCAATTAAAAAGATGGGCAAAGGATCTGAACAGACATTGCTCCAAAGAAGATATACAAATGCCAATAAGTACATAAAAAAGAAACTCAGTATCATTAACCATTAGGAAAATGCAAATCAAAACCACAATGAGCTATTACCGCACACTTACAGCTATAATAAATAGATTATAACAAGTGATGTTGAAGATGTGGAGAAATTAGAAGAATCCTTATACACTGCTGAGGGGAATGTACCTTAGTGTAGCTGCTTTGGGAAACAGACTGGCAAGTCTTCAAAATGTTAAATGTAGAGTTACTATACAACCCAGCAATTCTACTATGTATAAATCCAAGAGAAATAAAAACATACGTCAATAAAAAATTTGTACATGAATATTCAAAACGGCATTATTCACAACAGCCAAAAGGGGGGAAATGACCCAAATATACATCAACTAATGAATGAATAAATAAGAGTGGTATATACATACAATGAAATATTATTTGACAATAAAAAATGAAGTATATGGATAGATGCTATAACAAGGATGAACTCTAAAAAAATTACACTAAGTGAAAGAAGCCAGATGTAAAAGCCCACAGGTTTTATGATTTCAATTATATGAAACGATCAGAATAAGCAAATCCATAGACATAGGAAGTAGATTAGTGGTTAACAGAAGCTGGAATGGGTGTGGGATTCATTTTGGGGTGATGAAATGTTCTAAAATTGACTGTGGTAAAGGTAGTTCAACTCTGTGAATATACTAAAAACCCAATGAAATGTACACTTAAATTGGTACAATGTATGGTATGTGAACTATATTTTGAAAAAACTGCTTTATAAAAAAGATGTTAAAAATAATAAGGCTTGCAAGGTTTAAATATAAATTATTTACTCTGAAAAAGACAGTAGAAAGCAAATCATATTGGTATTTAATAAGGCACAATCATAAGGGATATTAGTTAAGCTTTGTCTATTTTCTCTAAAGTTTAAGAAACAATATCAGATTATGTTAGCTGTAAGTATTTTTAAAAACAGTAGTATTGTGGCATTGTTCACAATTGCCAAAAGATGGAAACAACTTAAGTGTCCATCCACCAATGGATAGATAAACAAAATGTGGTATATATGTACAATGGAATACTATGCTGCAATAAGAAGAAATGAAATTGGGACATATGTGATAACATGAATCTTGAAGACATTATACTAAGAGAAGTAAGCCAGACACAAAAGGACAAATATTGCATGGTCTCATTAATATGAACTAAATACAAATAATAAACACAGGGAATTAAAACCTAGAGTATAGGTTATAAAGAGATAAGTGGTGGGTTGAGAAGAACTATGGATGCTTCATGTATGTAGAAGTTTTAATGAACTTGACTGTAAAAGTGTGGAGATTGATAGAGTTGATAGTAACACATTAGAGAGAGTAACAACTGGTCTATAAATGGGATTGCGACTGAAAAACGTAGTCTGGGGAAGTAAATGTCAATAGAAAGAAAGCTAAAGAATAATCTAGGGACTGAATAACACAGTGAGCCCAGAGGCAGTTGAGAATTGTGGTTAAGGGTACAAATGCAAGAGAGTCCTTCTGTTAGCTAGAGCAGATGTACACTATTGCAGGATAATGGGAATATGGAGAAACATGGGAAAGCTACAACTGGTGTGACCTAGAGGCTGTGGCTAACAGCAGTACTATAATATTCTTGCATTAATGCCAAGCTATACTGTGTTGATAAGGGAGATGTATGGAAAAAGTGTGCCAAATGTATGCTGTGGACCATGGTGGTGGTAATAGTCTGATGATATGATCTCATAATCCATAACAAATGTTCCACCAGAGTGTGGAGTTGTATGGGAAATCTACACATCTGTATGATTGTTTTGCAAGTTCACAATATCTGTAACAAAAATATATTTTTAAAAAATAGTATGGGTTAGGGGAAAAATACACCAAATGTAAGATAAGGAATATAGTTGGTAGTAATATTTTGACAATGCTGTAGCATGATTTGTAACAAATGTTTCACATCAATGCAAAGAGTTGGTGGAGGGGTGATGTATGAGACCCCTGTTGATGTTACGTATGTTTATTTTGTAAGTTTGCAATCTTTACTATACACTTATTGTTTATGTGTCTTCATGCATGAATGATATACTTCAATAAAAATAAAAATAAACAAAACAAAACAAAACAAACCAGTAGTATTTACTAGCAATGGGCTATGCTGTAGAGGTAAGTTAATCAATAATTTTTCTATTTAAAAATAGGATATTAAAATTTCTTGGAAACTATTCTTGGAGTCCATGTCATAGGGACATGTTTTAGATGAAACAGTTTTGATAATAAAATCCTTCAGGTGATTCCAAGAATAAATTTTCTGTAATAGGTCTAGAATTCTGCATTAAAGATGGTATGAAACAAATCTGGCATAATTTTAATTTTTCTGGCTGGTTTAAATATAGTAATTCTTGAAGGCAAGGGGATAGTTTTCTTGTCTCCAGAGGGATCCTTCAGTCTTTATCACTGCATGAAGTTATGACTTTATTTTAAATGCAGAATTTACTACCATTTTCCATTACTGAATTTTAAAAAGGAAAATAGCTGACGAGTGGATGCAAAATGTCTACAGTAGGGAAGCGGATTTGGCCCAATGGATAGGGCGTCTGCCTACCACATGGGAGGTTCGCGGTTCAAACCCCGGGCCTCCTTGACCCGTGTGGAGCTGGCCCAAGCACAGTGCTGATGCGCGCAAGGAGTGCCTGCCACACAGGGGTGCCCCCGCGTAGGGGAGCCTCACGTGCAAGGAGTGCGCCCCATAGGGAGAGCCGCCCAGCATGAAAGAAAGTGCAGCCTGCCCAGGAATGGTGCTGCACACACAGAGAGCTGACATAACAAAATGATGCAACAAAAAGAAACACAGATTCCCAGTGCTGCTGATAAGGATAGACGCGGTAAAAGAAGAACGCACAAAGAGCAGACAACTGGGGGGGGGGAGGGGAGAGAGAAATAAATAAAAATAAATAAATAAATCTTAAAAAGAAGTCTACAGTAGTCTTCACTTTATAATAAATATGAAGAATCTTGTTTTCAATATTGAGATAAAACTATTTTTGAAAGAAATATAACATTCTAATTCATTATCATAAACACAATTTAATCCTGAAACGTTAAATAAGGAGAGAAATAGATCACTGAAACAAGAAAACTGAAAAGCTCTCATAAACATAAAGCCAGGGAAGCAGACTTGGCACAGTGGTTAGGGATTCCGTCTACCACATGGGAGGTCCACGGTTCAAACCCCAGGCCTCCTTGACCCGTGTGCAGCTGGCCCACATGCAGTGCTGATGTGCACAAGGAGTGCCGTGCCACGCAGGGGTGTCCCCCGCGTAGGGGAGCCCCACATGCAAGGAGTGTGCCCCGTAAGGAGAGCCGCCCAGCGTGAAAGAAAGTGCAGCCTGCCCAGAAATGGTGCCGCATACACGGGGAGCTGACACACCAAGATGACGCAACAAAAAGAAACACAGATTCCCGTGCCGCTGACAACAAGAGAAGCGGACAAAGAAGACAACATAGCAAATAGAGACAGAAAACAGACAACGGGGTGGGGGCGGGGTTGGGGGAAAGGGGAAATAAATAAATCTTTTTTTTAAAAAAAAAGATAAAGCCAAAAATAATAATGACAAATTCAAGGAGTATTTCCCCTGCTGCAACTTGAATGCCTAAACTGTTCTGTGTGGGAAAATATAATTTTTTTTTTTTAAAGTGGGAAGTGTATTTAAGAAATTTATTATCATGAAAAAATTAAGCATCTGATTTATCTTCCTTCTAAAACATACAACCAATTTAAGTAAAAATACTAGTTGTTTATCAGGTAGAAGTTACAGAATTTTAAAGTGAAGAAGGGACTTTAAAGATCGCCTGCCTCAAACTTCTTGCTTTATGGATGAGGGTCCTAAGGACCAGAGACATTCCGTTACTTGCTTATGGGTCACACGCCTGCTTATGGACTGAGCAGGGTGAGAATTAAGCGCCTTGACTCCAAGTCTGGGTTGTTTTTCTGGTCATCAGGCAGAGGCTAACCTTTTCCAGAGAGAGATGATACTCCCTTAAATGCATAGAGTAAATGGCTTCAACTTGAGGTTATATTCTTGAGGACTTTATTAACTTCTGAGAATATAATCTGTTACTTGGACTTCCACTGTGTTTTTGTTAAATGGTTTGGGAAAACAGATCCCCACCACTACCACCACCCTTTGTTAGGGGCATAAGGCCACAGTCACTGTTTTTCTCCTTAGACTCTTGTTTCTTGCTTCTCAACTCCTGTGTTTAACCTCTTTGACTATTCAAAATTGCTGTTGATAGAAATTTTTGGCCACTTAGCAACTGGCTACCTTCCTAGGTTTAGAGACTCTCCTATCTTATAAAGCAGAGCTTGCCTCCCACTATGGAAGTTTAAAGGACCAAACAGTTTATTTCCCTCCCTTGGAAACTCAGGTTTGGACAAATGACTAGGCTCTGCCATTCAGTTGCACCAGCTCCAGACTACAAAGAAGCCATGGCAATGAAGACTGGTGGAGAAGGTGGTAGCCCAGGCAGCAGCAGTTTCTAGTTTTAATAATCAGCCATGGCATTGGTTCTGACAGGAGAATTCAGGATCAGTGATATCAGTGGTAAAAGCTATGGTCTATGACCAGCTCTGCAATATCATCTGCGGCTTTGTTTTTGTTCATATGGCCTCCAGGTCTGATTCTTTGGCCCTCCTAGAAATTCTTCCTAAGGTATCTACAGATAGTTTCTGTTACTTGAAACTAGAAAAGTGACTGATAGAAGCAGCTAAAAAAACAGCTAAAATATGTTATACTATATTATGAGTTATTGTAGGGCAGAGACCATGCATAATTTTCATATTTGGGTTTCTCAGCTCATAAGACAATGTCTAGCACTTTTCAAGTTCTTAATAAATGTGGAATAAAATTGGCTGTTCACAAAGATACTACTTAATGATTATCTATATTCCAAATGAAGCTGCCTGGAATAAAAGGTAGAAGAAAGCATCAACAAGATAGTACATTTGATAAAATGTTAAGAATAGAAAAATCAACCATTCCCAAATTTTTCATGTTCATAGCCCAGGTCTAATGGAAACTACTAGCTACCTTAATCTGAATGCCAGCCAGCTTTTCTGGGAAACATATGGCCACATCTATAGAAATGGAGACAGTAAGTTAATTAGCAAGAAGACAGACTGTTTATTTTTACTACTTCGGTTTTGTTTTGAGTGTAGAACTGGTATGTTGGTCTGGGACAGGCTAGTTTAGGGAAGTGACTGACATTTACTTAATAGAAAATGTAAAAAAAAAAAGCTTTTGTATGACTAAATGCCAAGGATAAAACAAGCAAACTTTGAAATGAATGTCTGCTAAATTTGGATGGAATGAATTTACCTAATTAAAGCACTTTTAAAAATAAACTTCTGATGCCAAGAAAGCTGCAGTTTATAGTATCCTAATTTGTCTTTTCATATTTTAATATAGTGGTGAAAGCCCTTCTGGTTTATCATGGAAACTCCAGGGAGCTAGCTTATAAGCAAATATATCTTGCTATTAATATAAATACTTCATCTTTTTGTTAGACAGCAAGACAAATAATGTGCTTAATAGTAAATATTTACTGATGACTGGAATATAAACACAAGTAGCTGTTATTCTGAAATTATGGTAATACAAATTGGTATTTAGTCCTACTGTCTTCATTTAGTCACAAACTGTACTTATGTGAAAGGCTGACATATGAAGGGATAATACCTGTCTCACTCTGTCTCACAGAGGCACTGTGAGTATTAAATGCAATTATATATATTAAAGAACACAGAAATAGGCTTAACTATACATGGTAGGTCCTCAAAAAAATGGGGAGGGAGAGAGACTCAATCTGAATTTGCAACTTAAAAACTTTTAGTAATATAGGTAATAGTGGTTAAAAAGCATTTAGTTAAAAAAATTAAAATATTTTAAACTGTGATATATACTGAAAAAAAACTTATAAATGCTTAATTTTATTTATTTCCACTCTCATTATTGCAATAGGGTAGATCATATTTACATACTATTTTTTTTTAGATTTTTTTATTTTTATGTTTTTATTTATTTCTCTCCCCTTCCCCTGCTGCCCCAGTTGTCTGTTCTCTGTGTCCATTTGCTACGTGTTCTTCTTTTGTCCGCTTGTTGTTGTAAGCGGCATGGGAATCTTGTGTCTCTTTTTTTTTTGTTGCGTCATCTTGCTGTGTCAGCTCTCTGTGTGTGCAGCACCATTCCTGGGCAGGCTGAACTTTCTTTTGCTCTGGGCGGCTCTCCTTACAGGGCACACTCCTTGTACATGGGGCTCCCCTACATGGGGGCACCCCTGCATGGCATGGCCCTCCTTGCGTGCATCAGCACTGCACGTGTGCCAGCTCCACATGGGTCAAGGAGGCCCAGGGTTTGAACCACGGACCTCCTATGTGGTAGATGGACGCCCTATCCACTGGGCCAAGTGTGCTTCTTGATATTTACATACTATTTTTACTCATAATTTACATAACTTATACTTTATTTTACCCTGGATATTATCATGTAAAATGGGAAAATTTATGTAAATATCTTACTATCAATTAAGGTAGTCCTTATTTTAAAAATGTAAGGTATGTGGCACTGCTAATTATTTTCTCCTGTATTTATTCATTTGTATAATTTAGCTCAAAGTCACACAGTGGTCAGTGACATCTTCTAACAGACGACAGATATATTCTAACACATTTATGTCTCTCTTATCCCATGTCAAATACAAGGTCATTCTGCTTTCAAATATGAAAGTGATTTATATTCTTAAGGAATGTCCTTGTTGTATAAACAAATTACCTTTCACATTTAACTAAAGTGCTGTGTCTGGGGAACTAAAGATCTGGTTCATAGCTGTGTTGGCTCTGTCAACCTGTTTTCTTACCTGCCATGAAGTTATGCTAGAGAGTCTCTAATTTTACTTCTAGCTCTAAGATTCTTTATGATCTCTGTATGTTCTGCTCTCCAGTAAGACTTTTTTTTTTTGAGGTACTGGGGATTGAACCTGGGACCTCATATGTGGGAAGCCAGCACACAGCCACTGAGCCACATTGGCTCCCCTGAGTTGGTTTTACTGTTTGTTTTGGTTTTGTTTTTTTCAGGAGGCACCAGGAACTGAACCTGGGAACTCCCCTGTGGGAGGTGGGTACCCAACTGCTTGAGCCACATCTGCTCCCATCCCAGTAAGACTATTAACTCTCTAAGGTTATGAATCACATCTGATTCTTCTTATACTTGTAAAGCTAAACTGCAATTAGCGTATACTATAAAAACAAATATAAGACTACACTGTCTTATCTTACAGTATAAAACTAAGCAAAGTACAAAGTACAAGGTAAACATTACTTAATATTTACAATGAGGTCTTAGCTATCTTACTTTTCAGTTAAGCAAATACTTTAGTTACTTACCCTAGGAGGAATGACTCATGGGACAGTTTCTATGTGAATTATTCTGTTCTCTTATCTATATAAACCATCAAATATTCAGTATTCTAGATTTTTTTAAAAGTATGTTTTTAAAAAAAAAATTTAGATTTTCTTTTACTATAACAGTTGTAGGTTTACAGAAAAATCATGCAGAAAGTAGTGTTTCCACATACCCCCCTCACAGTTTCCCTATTTTAACATTTTGTATTAGTGTATACTTTTGTTACAATTGATGAAACAGTATTATTATAATTATGCTATTAACTTTAGCATTCACAAAGTTCTGTGCCCATCATCATCGTTCACTGCCAAAACTCTCCCATCACCCCAAACTGAAACTCCACACAATTTAAATATTAACTCCCCATTCCTCTCCCCATCCAGCACTTGGCAACCTGTATTCTAATTCTGGTTGTGAATTTGCATATTCTGCTTACTTCACACAAGTATGTTCCTTTTGTGCTTGGCTTATTTCACTCAACAGGTCTAGAGTTCCTCTTTACACACTAGGACAAGCCAGTGTGGTAGGCAGCCTCAGAGATGGCCCCTAATGATCCCCACCTTCTGGTATTCACAGCTCGTGTAGCCTGTCCTACAATGTGCGTGGGCTGGTACGTGACAGAAGCGATGGGATGCCTCTTCTGAGCTTAGGTTTAAAAGACTAATGTTAGCAACTCTCCCTTGAACTCACTTGTCTTTTTGCTTCCCGGGATCACTTGCACTGGAGGAATTCATGTGAGTAACCCCATGCAGAAGCCAATAGAATGATGAGCTGAAGCCTCCTACCTGTAGCCACGTGAGGGAGCTCGGAAATGGATCCTTCAGCCCCAGTCAAATGTTCAGTCCCAGCTGACAACTTGACCTACAACCTCATGAGAGACCTGGAGCCAGAACCAACCTGTTAAATCTGCTTCTAGGTTCCTGACCTTCATCACCTGTGTGAGATAACAACTATTTACTTTTTTTAAAAGCACCTATGCTTTGGAGTAATTTGTTATGCCGGTGATAGGTAACTGACAGACATATGGAACACTTTCACATATTGAGTACAACCATTTCTTGCCTAGATGATTGTAATAACCTTTCCAACTGTTGTCCCTGCAAAGGTATCCTCCCCCCTAATCTACCCTTTAGTTTGCTGCCAGGGAAATCTTTCGAAACATGACTCCATTTGTGTCTCCCTTGCTCAAAATCTTTCAGCAGCTCTTCATTACACACAGGATGAAATTTAAAAATCTGTAGTATGTCATACAAGGCCTTCATGATCTGGCTTCTGCTTGCCTTTCAAGCTTCATCTACACCCGACTGCCTATGCACTTTAATACTACTTTAATTCTCCAAAAAGGCTAATATTTGTTTTTTCTCTGATATTCTTATTTATTGTGTTCCCTCTGCCTAGAATGCATCATCTACTTAGCCAATCCTACTTATTATTCATGATTCAAATCAATTATCACGTTCTCTGTGTGTGTGTGTATTTATTGAATGAATTGCATTTTTCTCGGATACAAAGTATAGTACCTGACTAGCACAGATGTTTCCTACAAGTGAGATGAATGTTACAAAATTAAGGGAATTTGGAGTGTTCTCAGCAGATAAAAGTAGAGGAACAGAAGGGGAGCTAATCTACTCCACAGGCTAGGGAAGCCTTGCCTGAACATTTGTTTAATGAAAAACTATCAACAAGATGTTTAATCAGAAAAAAATAAGATCCTAAACTTTAGCCTAAAAATCCAAATCAGCAAGCAAATGAAGGAGATATGGCTTGATAGTAGCATATGTGAAAAAGAATTATGGACTATATTTGACAGCACAATGAGACTAATGTATAATGAATCTGGAAAAATTTTTTTTCCCGTTTCACCAATAGAAATACACTCCATAGAATTTGGAGGTACTTTGCTATGCTCAGCATTCATAAGCCCTCTTTAAGAGGTGCGGAAAAACCAGAGCCTACTTAGTAGAGAATAACCAGAATTAAGGCACCAGGAACCCAGGTCATAAGAAAAACAGTTTCTGAAAACTGGAAGGTCAGTTATGGTGCGTGAAGACTCAGAGGGTATAAAGGATAGAAACAGCTGAAGGTCTGTCCCATGGAAGAAAGGTTATATTTATAAAATCCTGTAGGAGTAGAATTGTAAAAGAGAATCCAAACACTGGAAAGAGTTAGGATGGATAAATCTGTCCTAACAGCCTTTCTCACCCTGATATTCTATGGCTTCAATATGTGACTATTAATGAGTATCCTTTCTTTGTTCTAATCTGTACTGTAGTGATGTCAAGCATATCACATTTCCCATAAAGTTTTGTCCTATGTAGTAGGTGGAGTGAAAAAAACAAGATGAACCTCAGATATCTTAAAGAGGCTTCATATGCAAGGTTTTTCTAACAACTCCTTTCCAAGCAACAAACTATTCCGAAGTTCACATTTGTCTTATTATTTAATCTAAATCTTAGATTTAAGGCAAGTATGTGTTTGTTAAAGTCTGTAATAAATCTGGAGGGAAAATTTCCATGGATATTTGGTTGAGTCCAAAGGCAGCTCTTGCCTGATATACTCAAGATTCTCAAAGCAAAAGTGTTCTTTGACACATTAATATCTAATTAACGATCTATATCCACATTTTCAATTTCAAGATTCTAGATTCAGGAAAATGAAATATAGATTCCTTATGACGTTCTAATCTTTATATGTAAAAGTTCAAAAGGAGGGGTATTTCCCAATGTGAACAAGTCTACAGTGTCTTTGACATGCATATCCATAAGATGATGCTGGCCTATTACCCCATCCCCAGCTTGCAGATTTATTAAACAACAAAGAAATAATCCATGCAAGTGCAGAAAGAAATATTTAACACTCCACAGAAAGTTATAATACCTAGTGTTTTCTGTTGGTATCGTTGCAAAAAGATAATTCATAGAGGAGTTGAACTTGTGCTTATTAAATAGTTCTTCCGAAAAACTGAAATCCAAGATTATGTGAAATGGCTCAATTTTCTGACAAACTTCAAGGTTACTGATTTTTCTAGAACAAAGATGAATCAATTCTGAGGAGCTTAATATGTGTAAAATACAGAAGTAACTCATACTTTTGAGTTAGCAGGAGGCTCAAATCAACTTTGTTGGCTTAAATAGACACTGATCTAGTTTTTTATTATATTTTAATTTTTCTTATTTTTAAATTTTTCCTCCCTCTTCTCCTACCTGTCCCCCTCCCCCACCTCCTCCCCTGTCCTGCTGTTTTTGCTGTCTGTGTCCACTCGCTGTGTGATCTTTTGCATCTATTTCTCTTTTTGTATTTTCTTCTTGTCTTTCTCCTCTAGGATTTGATCTTGGGGACCTCTGATGTAGAGAGAGGTTCCCTGTCAATTGCACCACCTCAGTCCCTGGTCTTTGCTGTGCTTCACCTTGATTCTCCCTCTTGTCTCTCTTTTTGTTGCATCATTATCATGCTGTGTGACTCGCCTGTGTGGGCACTGGTTTTCCACACAGGCACTTGGCTTGCTCTGTGGGCACTCGGCTCGCCACGTGGGCACTGGCTCACCACACAGGTACTTGCGTGGGCACTTGGCTCACCATGTGGGCACCCACATGGGCTCGCTGTGCAGGTACTCGGTTCACTGTGTGGGCACTTGGCTAGCCACATGGGCACTGGCTTGCTGTACAGGCATGCTTTTTCTTCTTCTTTTTCACCAGGAGGCCCCAGGGATCAAAGCTGGGTCCTCCCATATGGTAGGAGAAAGCCTTATCACTTGCAGCCACATCCACTTCTCTGATCTCTAGTTTTTATCAGTCGAATGTTAAACCATGTGTTTGAGTAGAAAGAGATCTACACCACAAGGAGAGAGAGTAAAGGTGACCTAACTGAAAGCAAATGGGGCTTTGCAGGTCAGTTAGGTACAGTGGCCTCAGCAATGGGCTCCCTGGGGTCAAGGAAGGATGAATATCCTAGAAGATGCCATGCAGACTGGTCTACTCTAACCCTCAAAGTCCTAGCGGAAACCCCTATAGATTAAATAGTTGATGAATCAAGTACAAAAAGACAAACTATTCATTGAAGAAATTACCTGTGCAATTGTCAATAAATTATCAAAACAATAAACATTCTCAGCATAGTGATAAGTATTTCAAGTACATAAAGGAAGCTCTGTTGTTCCCTTTTTAAAGAATCTATTTATTTTCAGGTTTACTTTGTAGAAGAACGTTCGTAGAAGAGCCTATGCTAAATGGGGATAAACTAATGGTTTCTGGAAGGAGTTAGAAAGGATATCCTGATGAGTTCAAGAAACAAAAAGGGAAAGAAGGCCAACCAGAAGAAACATTGGAGGCCAGAAACAGCGTATAGTATGGCTATTTCATAGTAATCACTAAAAAGGCAAAAATTTCCCTACACTAATTTAAGTATATATTGAAAATTAACTTAAGTATCAGAGCATATTTAGGCAGGGGGTGGGGAGATAAAGGAGACAGAGATATTGTTATACAGGGAACGGACGTGGCTCAAGCAGTTGAATGCCTGCTTCCTACATGGGAGGTCCCGGGTTTGTCCCCAGTGCCTCCTCAGAAACAAAACAACAAACAACAAGCAAACAAATGAAAAAACCAGCTTAGAGGAGTTGATGTGGTGCAGCGGATGAGCGCCTGCTTCCCACATACAAGGTCCAGGTTTAGTGCCCCAGTACCTTAAAACAACAGCAGCAACAACAATACAACACAGAATCCCCAACATCAAGGTGGTTTACCTGTGAATAGTGTAAGATAAAGTAATAAATGAGAGGTGATTCCAGGAAGTGTGTTTAGTGAAGGGAAGGATTACTTTAGAACCTAAGCAGGACATATCATGGCCCACAGAAGTAGGGAAAAGTTTCACAACAGTGGTAGGATTTCAGCTGGATCTTAAAGGATGGGTAGGAGATATTTGGCATGAAGGGAAGAGGGCAGGCAATTCAGGAAGTGGAAACCACATGTGTAAAGGCAGCCAGAGTAATGATCTCTTTAAATAGAAATCAGATCCAGTCACATCCCTACTTCAAACTCATAGGCATCTTCCCACTGCACTGAAAAATCCAAACTCTTTATCATGGCCCACAACTCCCTATCTCTACTCATCTCTCCAACCTCACTTTGTACCATTACCGCCTTCCCCCACTGTGCTCCTACTCTGGGCCTCACGGGCTTTCTGACAGTTCCAAAAACTAAGGGCTCTTTCTTGCCTCTGCTCTCTTGCTGCTGCTTCTGCGTGGAATCTTCTGCCCCTCGGCTCTTCACAGTTGGTTCTTCTCTTTCTTCAGTTCATAACTGTTATCTACTCAAAGAGGCCTTCTCTGACCATCTAATCAAAAGGGGCCCTTCCTACCCCCAACCTCCACCATTATATTCTATCATGTTTCTTTCTTTCCCCCATATTATCCCAAACTGCAGTTATTTTATTTGGGTTATTTGTGTATTTGTTTTCTTTTGTCTCTTTCATTCGAAAGCTCAGGAAAGTAGGAACCATGTATTTCTTATTCAAGAAATAATTGAATTAATTGTTAATATCTCCAATTCTTGGCATAAAATAGGTACTCAGTAAATACGTATTTCTTGAATGAATAAATGAACGAGAGTCTAGGTATCATGAGTAGAGCAGTCTGGTTGGAACTGAATTCAAAAGGTAAGTTGGGAACAGATTGCCCTGGACCTTTAATGCTAAGCAAAGGCATCTGAATCTCATTCCACAGACAGTGACACTCCATTGCTGGACCTTGAGAAGGGTAATGACATAAAAGTAGTATGTAAGGATGACTCACCTTGGTAGCAGTATACAGAATGGATTGTAAGGATTAAGAGGAAAAAATAATATATTTGGGAGACTAGTTAGCATACTACTGCAACAATATAGATAGGAGACTAACCTCAGTAAACCATGTCCAAGGTGAAGCAAAAACAAAAAATAAGGAAAACAAGTAAAGAGAGGGAGTTCAGCTTTCTTACTATTCTCTTTAGATTCCTACTTTATATTTCTTTTCTCCTTCCCTCTGCCCCCATCCTTATAAGCTTTGTGTCTTGTAAATTAGCCAGGTGGTGAATGTGAAGGAATTCAAGACAACAGTACAAGGAAGAGAAAAGGACAATAACTTATGAGGGGGTGGGTGGTTCCTAACAAAAGGGAAAATAGAGGAAAAAGAAAACTGAATTTGCCAGTCAAGAATTACTTAGCAGTAGTTGGTTATAAGAATTATACAAAACTGCCTACTGATAATATATTAAATTCAAGATGCCTAAATCTAACATCAGTCATTCACATTTTATCTATTTATTTTAACTCAGTGCTCTGGTCTCAAAATCATGGAATCAGCTTTTACTTTCCCTTTTTTCATGAACTATATTGGTTGCTAAATGTTAATAGATTTCTCCCATGAAATTGCTTTTGAAATTGCACCTTTCTCTCCATTCCAGGCCTTTAATTACCTCACTCCAAGATCGTTACAATATCTCCTCGCTCATCTTCTCTGCAGCTTCAATTTACACTACCCTTCCTGCTAGTTCATCTTCCCTCCTAACTTTTCCTATTACAGAAAACTGCCAAATTAAGAGTCTTTTAACAGAGCTTTCCTCATGTTATTTTTAGGTTTGATAGTTTCAAGTCACTTCCTTACCTCATTAATGACCTAAATCATCTGGCTGCATCCCATGCAATAAACACTTTTTTCTCTTCAACATGAATCCTCTCTTTACTATCTCCTCCCAGATACTTAGTTTAATCCCAGTTTAGCTCATGGTGTACTGCAGCAAGCAACTGCTGCTAATATGTGTACCCAATATCCATTATTTCCTTACTAAGAGAACTCCAAAATTTTTTTCAGATCACAGTGTGCCTAGTTAAAATATTACATTTCTGGGCCTCCCTTGAAGGTAGGTATAAGCATGTGACAGTTTATATTCAATGAGACAAAAGTGAAAGTCAGGTAGAAAAATTCTGGAGAATGACTGCTTTCCTGATAGATGTATACTTTCCTCTTTTCTCCTGCCTTAGAATACATATATGATGGATTGATCTGCAACAGTCACTTTGTGATGATCTGGGAAAGGCCAAGAAAATTGCAACATACTTGGCCTTAGCATCCTAATGTTGTTGAACAAAGACCAGCAATTAGATGGGTTCGTTGTGGTTTGTTACTGTGTATTTCACAATGTATAAGAAAAAATAAACCCAGTTTATTTAAGCCAATAGTTTACACCTAAGAGTAGTTTTTCTGTTATTTGCAGCTGCATTCAAACCTTTTGTAAACAAATACCTTATCCTTTTGTTATCCTTATCCTCACATTCTAATATTTTTTATAGTCTAGTTCAAGTTTTATTTCTCAGGGTACCAACTGCTGCTAGTCACCATACTTCTATTCCCCAGCATATTGCTCTCTCTCTAATTTTCAATTCTATACCATAAACACTGGGAATTTATAACTACCTGGTACCTAACAGAGATCTCTTTAAAAAAATTAATCAGCATACTGTTTCTGGTGTAGAACTGATCTAAATTATCGCTCTTGATGTAGGCCTATTTGATATATTAGCATTGATGAAGGGCTGTGAGCTACAAAAGGGATGTATATTTGGGCCAAATTTTATCCAAATTCCAAAGATGATTTGAATCATACTCTGCCTCCCTTGAGTGTTTGTCTTCTCACTAGAAAACTTCCAAATCAGTCCAGGAACTCAAAATATAAACTGAGGTCTTTACAAAGGTACTAACTATTATAGTTAGTGCAGGAAACATTAACGCTTATCATCTGAAATTGCCAGTCATATATAATTAATAGATCTGCATACATTTTTTTTTGAAAGAAAAAAAATTTCCTTTTATCTCGTGAACAGTATGGTATTTCTCCTTTTCTCAGTAGAAATTCCCAGTATGGGATTTTTACTACTGATATTAGTAATGAGACAAAAGTCAGAGAACTATATGGTTATACATGTATAAAAAATTAAAGCATGGTTTCCAGAGGAGACGCCATTCACTTAATGGTCTGGCTGTAATTATATAACAAAGAAATGGAATGAATTGCAATGAAAATGCAAGATGGTACATATATTTTTAAAAGACAGACAACAAACAGCAGGCTTTTAGGAGAAATGAATCTGTAAGAGTCAAAAGCATGACTTTCAGGTTGCTTAGGCAACCAGACTGCTTGCACAGAACATGTTTAAAATTTCCAAATACAATTTTTTTTTTCTCCTATCTGGTTGCATCATTGTCTTTTTGGTGTGTCATTCTCTGCACACTGCCCGCACCTCTCCACACTGTGTGGGTAGGTCTGGGAAGTCTTTTTTCTTTTCTTTTCTCTCTCTCTCTCTCTCTCTCTTTTTTAACCAGGAGATCCCAGGGATCCAACCCAGGTCCTCTGTATGGTAAACAGGAGCTCAATTGCTTGAGCCACAGTGGCTTCCTGAAATATTATTTCCAAATTCTAATTATTATTTCCAGTAAATATATTTACTTTGGGATGGTTACTCCTACAAAACTGTGATCATCAAAAGCAGCTGTATCAACATTCTCTAATTATTAACACCAACACATATATGTGGTTGGTTTGCTTCCTGCCCTTCTGTTATATCTTCTCCAACTAAAAACGTGTTTCATGTGCTGGTGCTAGTATTTGCATACCATTGCTACTAAGTTCCTCTAGACTTTCTTTACATGGAAATTATTTTGAAGGTGAATATAATTATGTCATTTGTTTACCTACTTGGTGATATCTGGGAGAACATCATCTTAATAATGGTAGGGTGGAATTAGAGTACCAGTTTTGTTTGTTTTAATTCTGCATGCACCACAGTAAATTGCAGCATGGCATACAGAGGGAAGAAGAGTAGAAAATTAAATCAGTGAAAGCTCTGGTCAAATTATGGATTGTATCTGCTGATGGCTGTGTTCACAGGGTACACTTCCTCATGAAAAATGTCGGCAAAGTAGCTATCATAAAAAAAGAATCTCAGGAAGTGGACTTGGCCCAATGGATAGGGCGTCTGCCTACCACATGGGAGGTCTGCGGTTCAAACCCCAGGTCTCCTTGACCCGTGTGAAGCTGGCCCACGTGCAGTGCTGATGCATGCAAGGAGTGCCCTGCCACGCAGGGATGTCCCCCCGTGTAGGGAAGCTCCATGCACAAGGTGTGCGCCCTGTAAGGAGAGCCGCTCCATGCGAAAGAAAGTGCAGCCTACCCAGGAGTGGCACCACACACACACAGAGCTGAAGCAGCAAGATGATGCAACAAAAAAGAGGTACAGATTCCTGGTGCCACTGACAAGAACACAAGCAGATACAGAAGAACACACAGCAAATGGACACAGAGAGCAGACAACTGGGGGTAAGGGGCGGGGGGGGGGGGGGGGAAGGGGAGAGAAATAAATAAAAATTAAATCTTAAAAAAAAAAATTTACAGGTTCCACTTAAGTGAGAGATATATCAAACTTGCAACTTGTTTTTCTTTGTTTTATTACATAACTTTTAAACTTAGAAATGACAGAAAATATATTTCTCAAATGCTTCTATTGCTCAGGATGAAAAGTTTTGATAGGGTTGCCCTAATAACATCTCTGCTCCTTAAATGAATAGGGTCCAAACTTTTTGTCTCTATAACTTCTACTCTCCAGATTATAAATTAAAGTTACAGCTTGTTAAATGCATATGCCCAAAAAGTCAAAGAAAGCAACCTCTGGATCTTCTTCCTCAGTCCAATAGAGCTATAGTTTCCTACTGTTTTTTGCAGGTATTTTCCTTTGTAGAACAATTGTTGAAAAGGAGACTAATAATTTCAGTGTACTCTTCACTGTGAACTATGATTCTCAATTACTGTGGTAGAATGGTAACCTAGTACACATTTAAGTTATTTTATATTTGAAAGGTTAGACTACGCTGTGCTTGTCAATGGCTTCTAATCACATAAAGAATCACAATAGGAAAGAAAAGTTATAAAAAATAAGGTCTTAGAAAAGTATGACTAAATACTTTTAATTTAAAACACTTAAAAAAAACCCCTCATGAATAAGAAATCCACTAAAAGAAAATAATTTCTTAAATAACTTCAAACACACATATATGTCAAAAGAAAAAAATCTTTTCAGGAGACCACTAAGTAATGACCAAATGAAATTTCCTTATTTATTCTTATATTCAACAATGTATACCTGTCCTAATTCAATGTGTACAATGTGTTATACAGCTCTCAATGAATATGAATAACCTTAAACCACCGGGAGATAGTGGTATTAAAATCTATCTTATATTCTGGAGTTCTAAATATTTTCAGTACTCACACACCTGTCTTTAATATTGAAATAGCAAGAATAAATCAGAATAATTTATACAATATATTTAAATCCTAGCTCTTCTATGTAGTGGTTCTATAAATGGTATAAATTACTTTCTTGAGCTTTAATGTCTTCACCTATTAAATAAAGATAAATTTAGCTGGCAGCTGAGCATTACATGAATCAATATCAATAAAAGTGCCTTGTCTTGCAATGTTTCCTATGCCAGGCACTGTTCTGGGTGCTCGGGATATAGTGATAAGTGGTAACATGAAAAACAAGATTCCTTCCTCGCAGAGGAGAATATGGAGAAACTGACTGAGGAGACAGAGGAGGAAAACTAGACAAGTCATGGATCACAAAAGCCTAGAAAATACAGTATATCAAGAAAGAGGGAATGTCAAAAATGTACATGAGATAACTGACTGCAAAGGGGCATGAAGAAGCTTTTTAAAGTAATGAAAATGTTTATATCATGATTGCGGTGGTGTATCATGACTCTTTACATTTGCTAAAATTCATAAAATTGTACACACAAAATTGGTGAACTTTACGGTATGTACATTATACCTCAATAAACCTGATTTTCTTTTTAATGTGTGTGTCATGAAAGAAGGAAAAGGCAGAGGAGATGTTTTAGATAAAAGGAGACAAAAAAGGTGTGACAAGAATGCCATGAATGATCTTTGATTAGGTCCTGGATCCCCTTCCCCTCCACAAAAAAGGCTGTAATTAATACTTTGAGAGCAAATGGAGAATCTTTAATATGGGCTATCTGTTAAACTGCATTCCATCTATGTTAAACATTTTTTTTTTTGGAGTCATTGTGATTATGTAGGAGAATGAGAATGTCCTTTTCTTAGAGAATGCATGTTCAAGTATTTAGGGGTGATGTGTCAAGATGCCTGCAACTTCCTCTCAAATCGTTTGGAAAAATGCATGTGAGTATAGGTGCAGAGAGACAGACAGACTTATAAAAATAGATATGATAAAGCAAATATAGAAAAATGTTAATTGGTAAAATTTAAATAAAGGGGTTCTAACTTTTTTGAAGATTTGAACTTTTATTTTTAAAAATAAAAATTGGAAATAAAACATAAAGAGGAAATGCCAAATACTGTTGAGAGGTCAGGTAAGAAAAGAATGACTTTGACTCTGGCAAGATATTGGTCACCAGTCACCTTCTTGCAAGTGGAGTGAAGGAGACAAAAGCTTGTTAAGAGTAGACAGAGAAGAGAATGGTAGATAAGGAAGTGAAGGCAGTTAAGTACAGGTTAACTCTTGAGAGTTTTGCTATGAAAGGAAGCAGAGAAATGTGGAGTCAAAGGAGTCTCCCCACATTAAAGGTAATATGAAGACTTTTTGTATGCTTACGGAAATGATTTCAGTAGAGACAAAGAAATTAATCATGTAGGAGAGAAAAGGGTATTACTGCCGGAGGAAAGTCTTAGAAACTGTGAGAAGGGATGGGATCCAAAGTCCCAAGGGAAGGAGTGACATTAGATGACGATGATGACTATAACAAGAGCAATGATGACAACGGAGGCAACACAGCAGCTAACCTGAAAATAGCCAGGTACTAATCAGAGCATTTTTACTCACTTAATTCTCATACCAACCTAAGAGGAAGGTACTAGTAACATCTCCTTTTATAGATGAGGATACTGAGGCACAGAAAAGTTAATTAACTTATCCAACTACACAGATCAATACTAAGTAGCAACAAGAAGCAAGGCAGAGTTTGTGGGTGTAGATGCAGCTGGGCTGGTGGAATTGGTAGTGGAAAGATGAGGTAGCTCTTGCATGATTACATCTATTTTCTCAATGTAACATTTGGTGAGTTCAGTTGAGGGGGTGGTTAGAAGGAATGTTGAAGATTTGAGAAAAGAAGGTGAGAAATTCTTGTTTCAGACAGAAGGAAAGTGAATTTACTAGTAATGACTGGAAGTGTTGAATGCCCCTTTGAAATTTATGGTTATAAATTTGAAGTGAATCTACTTGTCATGGTTGGATGATATTTTCTAGTAAATTTTAGCTGCTTGAGAGTGGATATAAAGTAAAAGGATAGCAGGGTTTAACTAAAGGTTGGAGTTTTGCCAGATAAGTGGGTCCTAAAAAGAAGGAACCAAGGAATAAACAGAGTTTGCAAGAGAGTGGTGATACTATGGATACACAGAATGTAGGATAGGTGAGAAGGAATATGTGCCCATTAAAGATGTAAATGGATACTGAAAAAGAGCTAGGGTCAAAGGACTGGAGATTTGTGAGGCTGGAGTGTGGGTGTCAGAGTAAGGGAGTTGGAAGGACAGAAAGTAACAGCCAGAGAGTGGGATGTTTGAAGAGGAGATTTCAAAGGGAGTGCCATTATTGATAATCATAAGGTCTAGAATATGACCATGTGAATGGGAAGTTGAGCTGGTGCAGAATAAAAGATGACTGGATCAAAAGAGGCCAGAGTACTGGATGAATTGACTATGTGGATATTGAAGTTATTCCAAGAGGTGATAGAAGCAGTGGTGGAGAGTCATTGGTGAATACTGGGTAGACGGCTGCCACAGAATGGTAAGAGGAGTAAAATCTGACGATTTATACCTAAAAGATGTTGTGGGATTGAAGGAGAAAAGAGAGATAATTTGGAAATTGTAGTGGGAAGCAACCCACATCCAGGCTCTGAGGTACATGCAGTGGGGAAGAAAAATTAGGCTCTAATTTGTGAAGTGTCCTCAGTTAGAGGAAGAAGATGGAGCAACTGTTCAGAGATAAGGCTGAGCACAGAACTTGAAACATGGTATATACTCTATAATTATATCTTAATGTGAATTTTTATTTTTCCAAGAAATTTACCATATTCTAAAAAGAAAAATAAAAAAAAAAAACCCTTATTTACAAGGAAACCTGAAGGAGATAAAAAGAAAATGATCCTCTAATGACTGTATTTTCCAAATCTGTGGAAGGAATAAAATATTGGTTCCTTGGACAAGATAAAGTCAAAAGGCATCATATTATTTTTGGCTTAATATAAATGGCTGGCTCATGGTTATAAAATAAAACCAGGCAATCTCTTGCATAAAGACTCAATTTCAGAAGAACAAAACAGAAGAACCCATTATGAGTGAATTCTGTCTTGATGAAACAGAAGACAGTCTTTCTGAATGTGAGCTGACCAGAAGTTAAGTGTATTCCAGTTGAAGCAGGGGAGCCTAGGAAACCATGAAATGAGAATAAATGACATTTCCTAAACATATATTTGGAGTGTAATATATGTTCTTTTTGAAGGTTGTTTACTGTGATTGACTCCAGAGGTATGCCTTTACAGAAGGAAGGAAGATTCTTCTCAACACCATAGTTCTGTTTTTCCTTAAATGTATACTGAACGTCTGTGTAACACTAAGGGAATGTCACGATTCTTCTAGGCTTTAACAAAATAACATTTATATTTTATTTTATGTCTATGAAGTTGCCTCCTAAGTATTCCTCAGAGCTGCATATATATGGCTTATGAAATTCTATAGTCCTCTATGGTCTTAAAATGGACAACAGCCCATTTAATTTTGTTCCCTAATACTTAGTTTTACTGAAACACTGAATTCCAGTGTTTTGTTTTGTTTTTACATTGTATTCGGTAGTTTAATTATGATTATTTAAAAAGGCTTTTCTTGTCATATATACCATCTTGCCACTAAACAGAAAATTTACTGGTAGTTCTATTATACCATATAAATGGAATTAAGGATGGCCAACCCTCCTGTTTCCAACAGAGCCCAATATAAGATCTCAGGGAAAGCAACCAGTCTGTAACATATACTGAGTTCATTTATTATATTACAACACACAATTGGCATTGGCAATGAGATATTTCTCCATGAAGAACCCAGTTGGAGGTTATCTCTCCTTCGTGAAATTTCCTTAGCACTTTGTATATTCCTTTGGAGTACAGTGATTTATATATCATATTCACACACCTTATTTTCTCTACTAGGCTATAAGCAGGGTACTACAGCTTAAGATCTTTGGATAGTTGCAACTACTGTATTTATTTATATTGTTTCAATTTCTGGTACTGGTAGAACAAAATGTAGTACAATATCAAATTCATTAGTATTATGGGTTAAATATAAATAGTTTTTGTGGTTTCGTCTGAGAATTATTTCACCATTTAGGTAACACTCAAGTTCCAAAAACCTACAAACACACCACCGGAACACAGCAGGGACTTCTTACACTGCATGTCTGACCAGAAAGGCCCAAGCAACAAAGTCTATAGAGCAGTCAAGATGTTACCTTTTCCCATTTAGTAAACAAAAGAGAACAACTTTCTTTAAAAAAATACAGTAATTTAAAAAAGAGGAATGGAATTTAATAATAATTTTTTGTGTGAAAACAGTGAGAAAAGGTTTTAAAAATAATATATGGCCTGCCCAACTGAACATTTTAAACATTTTAGCTAATTCAGAAAATCCTGGTTAAACAAAGAATCTCACATAGTTCATAAACCAATATTTCAACTTACCATTTATGTTTATTGCTGGTAATACAATTGACATCTTTGGTCTTGTGGTCTTGTTATGGGTGGTAGCTGGTAACAGCAAGTGATCCTAAAATTAACAAAGAACATTCTGTTATATATAACAATAGCTTAGTCTTGGAACAGGCCAAATTTGGGGTTTCTAAGAAGCCAACATGTCACTGAGATCATGAAAAATGACAGTTTTTATGTGAATTTGATTTAGATTTTATTTTATTTTTTATTTATCGCCTTCCCCTTGCTGCTTGCTTGCTGTCTGCTCTGTGTCCATTCGCTGAGTGTTCTTCTATGTCTGCTTGTCTCCTTTTGTTGCATCATCTTTCTACACCAGCTCTTCATAGGTGTGGGCCGTCAGCTCTTTATGGGCACAGGCCAGCTTGCCTTCACAAGGAGGCCCTGGGACACGAACCCAGGGCCTCCCATATGGTAGATGGGAGCCCAATGGATGGAGCCACAGCCGCTTCCCATGAACTTGATTTAGAGGTAATTAACTAAAAATCATATTAGAATCATTCATTCATTAATGTAATAAACATGTCCTAAGTGCCTACCATTACTAGGTACTATGCAGTACGCTTGGAATATTCCTAGGTTCTGACAACAAATATGCTGTGGTATAGTATAGGAATATTGGTCAAGCAGCCAGGACAGAGGGATTTTTAACTCTAGTTCTGCCACTGAACAGCTTCATGATCTGGGCATGATTACTTAACCTTTCTGGGTCTCAACTTACCGTCCTGCAAAATGATTAGATGGTAACACAAGACACCAAAGTTATATATCCACTGAATAGACTCCCCCCCCGCCACCCAAATATTATTCCAAATTATCAAGATACAAAAGAGAGATTCTGACTGAAGCAGGGCCAGGACCTGGAGCCTTGCCTGCTTAGTCTCCTTTTATCCCTTTGAAGTGGCCTTTAAACTTCTAAGCAATACAGCATTAGATATTCATTTGCAGGCAACAAGCATATACTAAAGAAGAGTTCATGCCATCAAAAAGCTACAATTTATGGAGGAGTTCAAGAATTTATAAATGCATATCTAGCACAATTATATAATTCTAAATGCAATATTGTCAACTTTTAAGGATCTATTAGTGATCAAGGGCATGGCAAGTTTCTGGTTTCCAACCAAATACTATAAGAATGAGCCAAGAGGAATTTGGCTTCAGAAAAGGGACAGTATGAATATTTTGGAAAATGTGAATGTATTTGTAGATATTTGGCAGCTAAATATAAGTGACTAATGACTTTTAAATTAATTACTGTTTTTAATAACCCTTCTTCTTCCTAGTAAAATCATAGGAATTGTCATAGCAAATAAATAAATTAGAAAACTAAATGCATTAGTATTTCAATTTAAGGGAAAATGGTTAAACTGAGATAATAAAGCTGAACATGAATTTAACTTGTTTTGCCTGTCTTTTTTGATTCCTTTGTTCATTTATTTCCTCATTCATTCAACAAACTTACTATATGGAAGGACTCAACAAAAAGGATTTACTAGAACTAAGAGTGATAAAAATTCAATGCAGCTTAGTTTAAAGTCAGCATGATTACAGAAAGCAATTATTAGCAAAGCTAAGAAAAAAATCTAGAATATGAAAAACGAATTGGCATACATAAACAACTGTGGTGGAAACATTTTCAGTAATTGCTTTGTACTTTGTATAATTCAAGGCAACATTTCCGTGAGAACATGTCTTTTTTTCTTAAAAGGGGCGGGGGGAGAAGATGAGTGAAGTTGTTCTACTGGAATTCCAGCTTTGTAGCATGGGAGTTTCTTAGAAAAAAACAGTCCTTGTTAGACACAAAGCTCACATATTTATGATAACTTTGTAAGATACTATATTACAACCAAGAAAATATATAATATACTGACTGGTTTTTATGCCATGAAAATCATTAAAAGCTTAATTCCTATAGTTAAAATACTGCTTCAGGGTCTAAAATTGAATGAAAAAACATATACGTGAATCTTGCAAGGCCCAAGTTAAGGCTACTGTAAAAATAAACATGCTTAAATTCCACTGGTCATGGGTTAAGGTCAGGCTCAGACTTAATTCTAAGTTTCCTACTGAGGTCTAGATACCATAATAAACATTGCTTCAAAATATGATTAAAAAAAAAAAAAGAGATTTTCTGAATATAATGTCTCCTTTTTTGTCTCTTCATTAAATTTCAAACAAAACAGTTACTTTTGTGGTAGGAAGCCAAAAAAAACCCCAAACAAAACAAGTTATCATTTATGAAAAAGAATCACATCTTGAATACATACAAATTATTACAGTTAACCTGTCTTACTTCTAATTATTAAAGGTTTGCAAACTGGGTGGAAGGTCTATAATTTCAAGTGTTGGTTTGTCAAGAGGTCCCAAGACCAGATATGCAAGGAACCAATGTTATATTCTGCAGCCTCCAGTAACACTTATCTTACATAAAAAAAAAGTATATATACAGGGATGGTATAGTTGCTTCATTTAACATTTACCTTCATTTCTTCAAATTAAATGTCATAACAATGAATCTTGAATCATTTATTTCCTTTCCAACTGTGTTTATCTCACTATTTTGAATATATCATTAATCCTATTAGTGACATTTCAGAAACAAAGGAGTTTTATTTCCCAAGTACAGTGTCCTGCCAGGTATTCAGCACTAGCCTATATGGCATATTTTCTTTTAAAGAATACAAATCCAGGTTTTTATTTTGTTGGGGAAACAATGCTAATTGTGGCAGAAATAGCTATTTGTACCCAATATGTGTTCTCCGTCTTCTATAAATTAGAATACAAATAGGATCTTCCATATGTAGTGGGGCACGTAGCTCAGAATAAAGAGCATAAATTCCTTTGCTTCCTCTGCAACAAGGTAAGGCCAGGTGTGAAACTACATTCTGGTCAATGGGCTGTAAGCAAAAGTGGTGTATGCAACTTCTTCAAGGTGGAACACAACCTTTCTTCTTCCCTTTTCTCCTTCCTGCTTTCTAGAATGCAGATACGATGGCTAGAAATGGAGTAGCCATCTTGAACCATGAGATAGAATCTGCAAGTTGAGAATTATGCTGCAAGAAGACAGAAAAAGTTCAGATCCTGATGATCAAGGAACCACCATAAACAATCTCTGAAACTTACACATGAGAGAGAAATAAAATTCTAACTTGTCTATTTTGGATTTTCTATCACTTATAGCCATACCTAAATCCAATGTCTAGTTATACATTTATGAAAGAGACTAAAGGTATTTAGTCAAGGAGAATCTCAATAAGGATTAAAGTAATCAGGGACAGCTTTATTAATTTTTAAAAATATTAGAAAAGCAAACACATATCTGTTATTAGCTTTCTTACTCTTCCCCTTCAATTTTAATTAAATACTTATTAATGAACTGTTAGGGGAAATTCAATACTGGAAAGGTAGAGGAACAATGTAATGAATTTAACAATACTCTTTCCTTCCTATTAAGTTAGTTAAAATAATCCAGCTGCAACATTGATCAAACTACTTAGAACAAGGATGTTGGAGAAGACATAAACATGAAATATTCTGGCACTGTGATTCAAACCTATATCACTAATTTTAAGAAATCTTCAAATGGACTCCTGAAAAGCCCTTATAAACCTCAGATGCCATGGAATATCTTCAGGGATGAAACTATGTGGATAAGTACTATAATCAATGCTTTGTTACTCTTGTTCCCAGAAAAAGTTAGAGAAACAATGGGGGGAAAACACCAAAACATTTCACTGTGAAAATACTATCAGTTTCCAAATGCTATGCAATATTGCATTTGAGAAAATATCCTATTTTCATACAGTTCTTCCAATTCCCTTTTCTAAGCTACTGTCTCAGAAAAATACAAGATATTAGTGCATAATGGCATCCAAAATTACTTGTTTCTACTTTTTAAGAAAGCGAAAGTGTTGGAGATTGTGACTTACAAGAATGGAACCACGTTTTGCTCAGCTGAAGGTTATGGTGGTGGTGTACAATAAAATTAAGGTCCTACCCACTGTTGTCAAATGTTGATTCTATATATCCACATTCAGTAGAAACTCTCTTTGCTGACCTCTTCATAAACTGACTTAACTCAATTAAATGACCCTTCCCACTGCCCTTGTAAAACTTACTGATGCCCATGGCACACCGAACATTCATGACTAGTTCCGTTGTGCTTTTCTCCAAAACTACTTTTGTTAATTGTATTTGTTAGTGTACTTGTGTAATTTAATAAAATATTATGTAAACTAATAAAATACAGTGTGAAAAGAAAGCAAGCAAGATTTGATATAAATGAATAGGTAAATTTTTTTTCTCAGATTGCAAGCCAACCACAAAAGACTAGGTCTACACTCAGATTGCTTTAAAGTATCTTTAAATTCTTACTCTAATTCAAAATAACTTTAACTGATACTGGAAATTATGGTTGATGTATTGAGTATAGTTTATGCAAGCAAGGCAATATAGAACTCTAAATAGTTTATGTGAACTCAAAGAAACGGCACTGTCCCTACATCAAAAATAGGCAAATGAATGCACTTTTATATAATATAAATAAAATAATATAGTGAAATAAAAGAGCTAAAGTATATATGCATGGATGTATACATGTACCTTTTTTTAAAAAAAGGATTCCTGCTTTAAGCAATTTGACCATTTACCAGTCCCAACTGTATGGGATAAATGGCTTCTCCTGTATTAGGAAACTGATTCACCATTGGAGCCCTTTATTTCTCCTAGGAATGAAGGAACTCAATCTGCAATAGGCTGCGGTGGGAAGGCTCTGGGCAGCTTTCGTTTGGATTAGAATGGACCTCTATTAGGAAAGAAGTTCTGTATATTAGGCCCATATTAACAATAATGATCTCTTAATACTGAATTCCAGAAATGGGTTTGGTCCTCCAAAATGGAAAATTGTCCAAACCAGATAAAAAATAAAAATAGCATCTATCCTTATTTCAGAAATAGCTTTGTATTAAATTTTATAAAAGTTCTCTAATCTATATTCTACCCTAGGGAGCTTTGGTTTTCTATCACTTTACCTCATCTACCAACTATCCTCCAAGCTGCCAAACAAATTGAAGAGCACGCCAAACCTTAAAAAAAGAGGGTCAAAGCAGCAATTAAAAGTTGGCCTTTCAAAGTTATTTATTTAAATTTACAGCATTCTAAACTAATGCTCTTTTCTAGTAATTACTCTAATTGTTGATTAGAAACCAAATGTGTCTACTCACTAAAGCAATTTAAAAGCAAAGGCAATTAGGAAACTTGAAATCATTAAGATACACAGACTTTTACACATAGTGACATATCCTGAAAATAAAAATAGCAAAAAAAATCATAGGTAGTAAAATTGAGTAGAATGTAATCATTTAAAAAGTCTAATAAAATGCATATGATGTAGGACTTCCCAAAATAGCAAAAAACATAACCAAAGTACATTACTCATCTCAAAACTAGAAATGGTTAATATAAATAGCTATTATGAATGCAGTATTTGTGCCACTAATGTATGCAATAAAATTACAGACCAATAAAAGGAAATGTAAAGTTTGCATCTGCACCATTAGTATGAATGACAACCAGAGAAAGAATAAATCAAAACTACTAGTGCACAACAGATGGCCAAGGAGTTGAGCCAAGGCTTGCTTTTTGACAAGATGAAAATTTCAACACTTAATTCAAATCTGATAATTCTGGCAAGGTCACCAGGGGGAAACTTAGCCTGAAATCCATATTAGTGCAAGCTTGAGTTTTGCTTTAACAGAAAGTTCTCATATCAAAATTGCAGGGGGGAAGTGGCTGTGGTTCAATTGACTGGGCTCCCGTCTACCATACGGGAGGCCCTAGGACTGGCCTGTGCCCACAGAGACCTCATGGCTAAAGCTTGCGGAGAGCTGGTGAAGCAAGATGACGCAACAAAAGGGAGACAAGCAGACACAGAAGAACGTGCAGCAAATGGACACGGAGAGCAGATAGCAAGCAAGCTGCAAGGGGGGGGGGGTGATAAATAAAAATAAATAAATAAAATAAATCTTTAAAAAAAAATTGCAGGAAGCCCCCAAACTTGCTAAATTGACCTAGTCTTCTCTTTCATTTATCCCAAAATACTAAGCTGAACTATACAAAATTGCCATTTTTGTGGGTCAAATATTGGCAATTTTATAAGGTTCAACCGAACAGCTATATAGCCCTATCTTTTTTTTAAAAAATCATAATCAATTTTGAATTTCTCGGTCAAAAAGATTTCCAAAAGATCAAGATAGTAGCTTCAAATCATTCTTCTGTCTCACTCAGAGTTTCAGGGAAAGTATTTCTAAATCAGGTTAGCAGTGTTTTCCCAGGAGAAAGCTCCTGGGGAAATGGTTTGAAGAGGAATAGGATAAGAAAGCCTTTGGCTCCGTACATCTTTTTACTTCATTCAATAACTTGAGTTAACCAAAGTTCAAAACCCTTTCAGCTTTTAGAGAGTTTTGTCAAAGACTAGTTAGTGTGTGATTCAGGGAAATAAATTAAGACCCCCAAATGCTGAATGCCAACAGTGTGGCAATAAAAAAATGTCTTATTAAATAAGGAAAACAATTAAACACTAAATGCTTGAAATTTGACTATATAAGAGGTTGTCAGACATAATTTTAAAAGATGTTTCATTTTAGAAAATTCACTTTACTGGGGACTACTGGTAGGAAGTGAATTTCATGAAGATTAAATTGCATCCACAGTGAACTGAGTCAACAAGTTTAGTGAGAAAAGAGGCATTAGAAAAGACTTTAAGAAAAATTTAAGTAGAGATGTATAAGAAACATTATTTTACTTGAAAAATACAGTAAATTATTTTTTATTGGAAAAAAGGGTAATATGTTGGTTTTTAAAGTTCTAAGCAAAGATTATAGGAAGAGGGTAAATCTGTGCAAGATTTAGTCTCAAATGTGATGTGTATAAGAAGCATGGCAGGGTAGGAAAGGAACACAGAGGATATTCTAACTAACTCTTTTATAACCAATGATTCTACAACTTTCTGGATGGGGGCATTAATGAGGAATACCACTTAATTTAAATTTCTGAAGTTTAAATTTTCTTTAGAGCTTTTGGGTTAGCAAAATAGCCACACTGAACACTTGTTTACACTGGAAGCTGAGCCTTATTCCCAGCTGCAGTCCTTGTTAAGGATAGAGATACAGTACTAAACAGACCAGCTCTATAGTCCATTTTCTTTTCATATCACATAGGGTATACTTTTCAGAACCTAATACAGTTCTCTTCATTCTTATCATAAACAGATCAGCAAGTTCTCAGTTTCCATTTTTAAAATGCTTTTTTGCTTAAAACAAAAATGAAAACAAAAATCTTTTATTAAAATTTAGTTGAGCAAACAATGATTTGTGAATTTGGCAGTGCCAAGCCAAAAGTGAGAAGGAGCTTGGTTGAGGAAGGGGAGAGGAGGAGCTGATACAGGGCAAATGCAGAAGCAAGCAAAGAAATGTTCTCATTGATTGATATTAAGCTTCCATTTTATATAGGGGGGTCTGACAAAGTAGGGAGCAGATATATAATGATTAGTATGGTATATCCATTCTGATAAGCTCTATCTCCTGGACTGAAATTGGTTTATCACTAGGTGTTGCTTATTTGCCATTATGTAGGGTGTATTCCATTGTTTCATTTTCTTGGAAAGTCCCTGCAGGTCAATTGTTTTGTCTTCTGGAAAATTCTTTCTTGGAAAGGGATCCCTCCTAGCAATGCCTAATGCAGGTAGCCATTTTATTTTACTTAACATCTATGTAACTAAAAAACGCATTTTGAGGTATAATATATCTATAGAAAATAAGAAAATTTCATTTTCATTTTTGGTGAAATATTGTTCTAGAAAGGATATCATCTAAATTTCACGTAGTAATGGCTTAAAAAGCAAAGTACAGTATAATAGTATTCGTTTTAATTTCTGTAACAATTGGGCCTCAGGAAGCACTTAATCCCATTGTCAAAGGAAGCCAAGTTCAGAAGTGAGCACTCTGACAGTAGTGAGCCCTTTAAAACAAGTTCTTAACAAAGGATAGAGATAATAATCATTTGCAAGACTTTATAATAGAAATACCCAGGTTTCCCTGCCTTCTCCACCCCTCCCCCTGCCCCCCAAATCTGACATGTTAAGTCTGCAGTGGCGCCAAAATTTTGCATTTTTTAGCAAGTATTCTGGTGATTGTGATACAGACAGATCCAGGACCCCACTTTCATAAGCGCAGCTCAGCACAGTAGACACAGAGATTAAGAAGCTGGACTCTGGAGCTAGGCTACTTGAGTTTGAATTCTGCCTCCACTACCCACTTTCTGTGTGATCTACAGCAAATTCTGTATTCTCTTTCTGCCCTCATTTTCTCATCTGTAAAATAGGAACAATAATAGTATTGCAAGAATTGTTTATACAGAGTAAATAAGTTAATATTTATAAGTATTTGGAACAGTAACTGGCATGTAGAAAGCACTCTTATAGGGCGGCGGACTTGGCCCAGTGGTTAGGGCATCCGTCTACCACATGGGAGGTCCGTGGTTTAAAGGTCCGTGCCTCCTTGACCCGTGTGCAGCTGGCCCATGTGCAATGCTGATGCACGCAAGGAGTGCCCTACCAAGCAGGGGCGTCCCCCGCGTCGGGGAGCCACATGCACAAGGAGTGTGCCCTGTAAGGAGAGCCTGCCAGCGTGAAAGAAAGTGCAGCCTGCCCAGGAATGGTGCCGCACACACGGAGAGCTGACACAAGATGATGCAAAAAAAGAAACACAGATTCCCGAGCCACTGAGAACAACAGAAGTGGACAAAGAAGACACAGCAAATAGATACAGAGAACAGACAACTGGGGTGGGGGGGAAGGGGGGAGAAATAAATAAATCTTTTAAAAAAAAAAGCGCTCTTATAAGTGCTTGATAAAATTATTTTAAAAGGATCAAAAAGTTTGAGTCCATCAGGTGACTCCTTGCAATACTGAAATGAGTAGCACAAGCGTGGATGAGGATATGAGAAATACTTAGACTGTGTTATCTAGCTTTATTCCTGAATCTCACAATTGATAAGAACCCTGTTCCACTATGGAATAAAATTCAGAGTGAGAGGCATTCATGACTGATCTAAACTTTAGCCTAGAAATGAAAACTCGTAATTTGGTCCCTACTGATCTGGCCTCTATTCCATCATGATCTCTCACTATTCCTTTTCATGTACCAACTGTCACAGATACTCTCTACAAACACAACCAAGAAAAGAAGACACCCCATATTATACCACCTTTACTTTGAAAGATGATGGGGGGCGTGGGGAGAAATAACTGAAGCACAAGTATTCAAAGTCTACCCTATCCTGTGTCTTTTCTAAGGAGATTTTTCCCCCAGTGTGGCTGAACTGTGTGTGTGTGTGTGGGGGGGAGGGTATGAGGGGAGCGGGTAACAAGTAGAGAGGAGAATTGGAATAAGCTAAACTGGTTTGTATCAAAAAAAGTATGAAGCTAATAAAGAACAAAGGCCTGGAAGTTGGAAGGGTACAACAGGAGAATGGGGCAGTGATTAGTCCATAATATTCGTATATGTGTGTGTGTGTATGTGTGTATGGTAGGGGGAGGGAAGGTTGGGAGAGGAAAATCTTAGGATATTTTGCTCTCTGCTGTTAGATATAATATTCTTTTTGCAGCATCTTCAAGAGATGTCATTACTTACCAAGTTTTTAAGGTGTTAGATTTGCATTTCTTTTGAATGTGTCACCATGCTAAAATCAGTCTTAAAAAAGGGCAAGCAGAAAATTGAGTTTTATTTGAGTTATACAGGTAAAGGTATTTTCCTCTGAGGAGACTTCACTATGGTCTTCTGACAGAGTAACACCTTTAAAAATTAAAGCTGGTACCCTAGTACAAAAAAACACCTCCTCACAGGCTTAGTTATTTGAAGAATTTGAGCAGAAGTGTCTGAACAAAACATGCCTTTCTCTGCTCCCTTCCATTTGCCATGTCCCTCACCCCTCCCAATTCCTGGCCAGGCCTCACCACTCCTCACCTAGCTTCTGCTACGGCTGAAGCAGTTTACCCCAACTTCAGCTCACTTTGTTCTCTTGCCTATAGCATTTTCCTTCCCTCCCTCCAAAGAGTCACAGCTATTCCTAATACCAGTTCAGGTCTAGGTGAGACAAATCTCATTCCTAGGAATGTGTTTCTACGATTAGGTTCAATAGTATTGCTTCTATCTGCTTCTTGTGATTTGATTGGGCTAATGTCATGAATCCTAATGTAGGTAATAGGGAGCTCCTAGAAGACTTGGGGAGAGAGAGACATTTAAGTGTCTATCTTACAAGGTAGAAGTGATCAAAGTCAAGTTTTTAATTTGATATTTTTGAGATTTAATAATGGTAAAGCAAGCCATGGATGATATTCTAGAGTTCACCAAATAATTTTCATTTTGGTCATGTAAGTCTCAAAGCAATTTTCCCAAATTTTAAGATTTGGTACTTGGTATTTATATTATAGAAGAAAAGCTGATTTTGGCTATCCAGCATTCAAAAATCTTATCTACTTGGACGTACTGCCATTAAGAGGGGTTTTGTGGAGGGAAATATCTCTAACTACAGAAGCTAAAGTAGGGGGCACAATTTCTCTCTCAGCTCTCTGGCAGTTGGAGTACAAAATGTGACCTAAACTTGGCCAACCAGATATTCCTTAAAGTTCAAAGACTTTAAAGTTCATGAATAAGGGCTCAGAGAGATTCAGATTGTTCATAGAAGTGATGGGGGTATGCCACTGGCAGCAGTAGGGGTATCAGGTGGTATGTGGACTTACCAGACTTCCTGAGCTGAGCTGATGTTTATATTCTTTGCTGTGTAGTGAGTGTCCTGTCCTATAGTTCCTGCCAGTATTCTGAGCCTGATTCTTTAGCCTCCCATAGAGTATGTGAATTAACGAATAGCTTTCCAATAATTTCCTTTTTTTCTTAAGGTAGAGTACGTTTCTTTTGTTTATAATCAAGAACCATGACTGGCACAGTACTGGAATTTCATTTCTGACACATTTGATATTGCTGGTCAATGTCTGAACTGACAACTTCCAAAAACATTAATTTTAATTAGATTATCATGGCATTATCTCAGGTAATAAAATAGATTGGGCTATAAATCAATGTACCCCCTTATTTCTCATTTGATTCCCAAAGTAATGAAAATTGGTTTATCAGCATCATTCTACTGAAATAGTATATTCTAATTTGGAAACTCACTTGTTACTTTCTAGTTCTTACCCTACTTTTTTTCTGCTGCACTGACACTTTAAACTTTCCCTCCTCCAAGCCGCCTTAGGTTTCATCCCACCTAACTCTTTTGCCCACTCTGTGTTCTCTTCCAGCCATATTGCACATTAGACATTGGTGCTTCCTGGGACCAATCTTTTTTTCAGTCCACATCCCTTTTTGGCATTCTCATTTAATCTCATGACTTAAAATATACGCCTGACTCAAACCTCTTAAACCTTAAGACCCACTCTTCTTTCTTGTTCTTCAAACATGCCAAGTATGTTCGTGCTACAGGGCCTTTGCACTTGCTACTTGCTCTGGACTACTCTTTCCCTAAATATGTCCATTGCATGTGCCCTCATCCCCTCCAAGTCTTCACTCAAATATCATCTTCTCAATGAGGCCTTTCTTGACTGCCCTATAACACTTATGCCTTTATCCTTATAAGTAAGCTCCATAATGACAGATATTTTAATCCATTTTGATCATTACTTAATCTCCAGTACTTAATAGTCTTTCATATAGTAGATATCCAAAAATGATTCATAATGTAAATAAATTAGTTAAAGGCAAGCTATTGCATTAGCGTTTTAATTAGCTCTTTGCCTTAAGAAGGCAAGGATCCCCAAGACCCTTCAGTAGATCTGCAAAGTCAAACTATTTTCATAATACTGAGACATTATTCGCTCTTTTCACTGTGCTGAAATTTGCAACTGCTAGTCCTTAGCATGAAAGTAGGTGGTGGCACCAAACTATACTATTAGTTACTGTATTCTTCAATGTCATAAATTCACAGTAAAAATGAACAGATAAAAAAATTTCAAAAGCCAAGGTCACTTAAGAAGGTCATTGATAAACTTTTACTATAAGCTTATTGTTTATGTGTGTTCATGTATGAATGATATACTTCAATAAAATTTTATTTAAAAAGTAAAAAAAAGAATGCCCTTGATGAAGCAGTAAAATTTAATATTCCCTGTGATAGAATAGGAAGTATGCAGAAAAGAGCTGTATACCAAAACATGATGGCTTTCTCAAGAAAAAGCACTCATGTGACTGAATTCTGAGCTGAAACAGGCATTTTCTTTGTGGAATACCATTTTTACTTAGAGAATGACTGAAAGACAAACTACTGCTATTCCGACTTGGATATGTGGCAGACATTTTCTCAAAAATGAATAAAGTAAGTCTGTCACTTCAAAGAATACAACCTACAATATTTATTTCACATGATAAATTTTGAGCTTTTGAATAAAATCAGAAACTTGGAAAACTTCTATCTGCCACCATGAACATGACTTTTTAAAAAATATGATTGGTAGTAATATTAATGAATGTGATTTTTAAAATATTATATAATGGAATGTGTTAATATATGAAAGATGTGTATAACTCAGTGAACAAATATTTTCCAAATAGTGCATGACATTACAAAATCATACATGGATATGACTTCACATTCCACATTGCAACTAATTTTTTAATAAACTACCACTTGATATTTAATGTATAATCAAAAAGAACTCAGATTTATCTCAAAAGGCTATTAATAAACTACTCCCTTCTCTAACTACCTATCTGCATGAAACAGGCTTTTCTTGACATATTTTAACCAATACCACAAAGTACAACAGACAATGCAGAAACAGATGAGAATCCTGCTATCTTCTATTAAATTAGATATTAGAGATTGGAATAAAGCAGCAAAACAATGCCACTCTGCTCACTAAAAAATATTTTTTGTTTTGGAGAAAATTATTTCTCATTAAAACGTTATTCATTTTGAAATGCAATGTACTTATTCCTTTTTTCAAATGAATTATTAAGTAAATATTTTAAACATTTCTCCATTTAAATTTCTATTAATGGATAATGATGTTTAATACCTTTTGAATTGTTATGTCCTTTTGTTTATCTTCTTTGGATAAATACCTATTCAAATCCCTTGCCTGTTTTAACATGGGTTATTTTATTGTTGAATTATAAGATTTCTTTATATATTCTGGATACAAGTACCTTATCAGATAGATGATTTACAAACATACTCTCCCATTCTGTGGGCTGTTTTTCTTTCCAAATGGTATCCTATGAAGTACAAATATTTACTTTTGAAGAAGTCCAGTTTATCTATTTTTTTATTCTTGCTTGTGCTTTTGGTATCATATATAATGCATGTGTAGTCTTTTTTATCATTATTATTAGAGAAGTTGTAGGTATACAGAAAAATGATGCATAAAATATAGGGTTCACATATTCCACCCTACTAGTAACACCTTGTATTAGTGTGGGGTGTTTATTACAAGTAATGAAAGCACATTTTATAATTGTATTATCATCTCAGGGTTCACTGTTTTTGTTGTACAGTCTCATGGGATTTATAAAATTTTCATTCTAGTAACATATATACAACCTAAAATTTCCCATTTAAGCACATTCAAATGTATAATTCAGTGCTGATAATAGCATTCACAATGTTGTGCTACCATCACCACCATCCATCACCAAAACTTTCCCATCATCCCTGTATCAGTCAGCCAAAAGGGGTGGTTGATACAAAGTGCCAGAAATCTGTTGGCTTTTATAAAGGGTATTTATTTGGGGTAAAAGCTTATAGTTACAAGGCCCTAAACAGTCCAACTCAAGGTACCATAAGAGGTACTGCCTCACCAAAATCTGTTGCCACGTGTTGAAACAAAATGGCCGGTGATGTCTGTAAGGTTCAGTCTTCTTCTTTCCTCTTAAGGCTCCATGGGTCCAGATTCTTGCAATTTCAGCTTCAGGCAGGAGGGCTCCCTTCTTTCTGGGCTAATTTGCTCTGGTCTCTTCACAAAGTCAGCTGTAAACTATCAGGTGAATGGCTCATCTCTCTTCCTGGGGCCACAGGGTCAAAGCTGACAAGTTCTCTCCTCTTTCATGTCTATGGAGTTCTCTATTCCTCTGTATCTAATTCTGTGTATCTATTTCTGGGTGTCTCCTTGATTGAGTGTCCATTTATATAGCCCACAAAGGAGGTGGAGACTCAAACTGAGTCACCATAATGACATGGTTGAATCAAAGCCCTAATCTTAACATAATTTAATCAAAGACATCTCAGCTTAATTTAATACAATGAAAGAGTATCATGCCCAGAGGAACAGACCAGTTTGTAAACATAATCTATATATCTTTTTAGAATTCATTTATAATATCAAACTGCTACAATCTCCAAAAGACACTCTGCACTCTTTTAGCATTAACACCCTTTCCCTATTCCACCTCACCCCCTGGTAAACTATATTCTAGGTTATAACTCTACAAGTTTGCTAACTTCGATCACTTCATGTCAGTGAGATCATTGAATATATGTCCCTTTTTATCTGGCTTATTTCACTCAAAGTGATATCTTCAAGGTTCATCCATGTTGTCATATGTATCAGAACTTCATTCCTCTTTACGGCTGAATGATATTCCATTGTACATATATACCACATTTTGTTTATTCATTCATCAGTTGACGAACTCTTGAGTTGTTTCCATCTTTTCATAATTGTGAATAATACCACTATGAACACTGGTGGGCAAATTAGTCCCCGCTTTCAATTCTGTTGGGTGAATACCTAGAAGTAGGACTGCCAGATCATATTGTAATTCTATACTTGACTTTCTGAGGAACTGCCAAATTGTTTTCCACAATGGCTACCTCATTTTATATTCCACCAGCAACAATGAGTGTGATCAGGAAGCACATACTATTTTAAACACTATTCTAAATCATTTAACATCCTGATGTTAATATACTGGGAAAAATGTCATCATAGATCATCTTATAGCCTCTAGTTTATATGAATGATAAGCAGGTAATAAATAAGAAAGCAAAAATTTTAAGGATGATTGTAAATGAAAGTGAGTTGAGATAATTTCATATCAATACAGAGAACATAATTGCAATATTACTGATAGGACTCAAAAATGTATTTGCATGAACAATTCTAACATCCTCACAGATTAAAACATTAAAATATATATAGGCAACAGACAGATAGTGGTAACTACCTTATAAATCTTTGAATCTATTATCTCCATGGCTCCCAGGACTACACCTTGTTCATAAACAGAATTGATAAATTTTCTCTTTGTTCACAAAGATGAAATAAATGTATGACTTTACTAATGGGTAGAAGATCAAAGTATGATCTGAGGACAACTCTCAAGTATAAAACTTTTATAGAAAACACAAGTCACTCCAATATCAAATGGTAAATTAAAATTATAGTAGTTTTAAACCATCAAACCTCAGGTATGTATGTAACCTAGTTGTTTATATATAAATGATGCAAAAAGCAAGTTCAAATCTGAAAACAAAAAACACCTGCTGTTTGCTACTCACATTAGTATTGCCAAAACTATAAATATAAACCCAATTTATGGCTCAAATAAGACATAATTATACTGGGAGGAAAAACTTTGGGACAGAAGAAAATGCCTTAGTCGTTCAAGACTAATGGTTTTAAAAATTACTTCATGTGAGTACGTATATATCACTTCATATATACGACAAATAGGAACACCTGTCTTATACTAGGTAAGAATGTTGGCTGGTTAACAAAGAAGAATGTATGAGCAGTTGACATGGTGCTCTTTCTACTATAATTTCATAGTACACATCATAATATTGTTACCAAGATTGTACAGCAAAAGTATTCACAAACATAGGTTAACAAATATCCAAGAACATGTACAGAAAGGGCTTCATACAGACTTGAACAAAGTATCAGATCAATCAATCTTCAGGATTTTAATCAACAGACCAGTACAATCTGGTGGCTTAATGAAATAACACTGCTTCTTGAAATTACTGTTTATTAAAAAGAGATAAAAATTGTAATAAATGTACCACATTAATGAAAGGTGTTGTTAATGCGAGAAAGTGTGGGAGGGGGAGGGGGTAAGGTATATGGAAATTCTCTATATTTTCAATGTGGCATTTATGTAATCTAAAGCTCCCTTAAAAAAAAAAAAAAAGAGAGATCAAGATCACATCTGAGGAGATACATCAACCAGCATTAAACAGTGCAACTAAAAATTTCAAAATTAATTTCAAAGTAAATTTACATAATTTAGCAATTAGTGAAGTTTCAAAGGGACTAACATAGGAATAAGTATATTCTGGCATTAATTCATAAAAAAGCGGGAAACGGACTTTGGCCCAGTGGTTAGGGCGTCCGTCTACCATATGGGAGGTCCGCGGTTCAAACCCCGGGCCTCCTTGACCCGTGTGGAGCTGGCCATGCGCAGTGCTGATGCGCGCAAGGAGTGCCGTGCCACACAAGGGTGTCCCCCGCATGGGGGAGCCCCCACGCGCAAGGAGTGCGCCCGTGAGGAAAGCCGCCCAGCGTGAAAAAGAAAGTGCAGCCTGCCCAGGAATGGCGCCGCCCACACTTCCTGTGCCGCTGACGACAACAGAAGCGGACAAAGAAACAAAAGCAGACAAAGAAACAAGACGCAGCAAATAGACACCAAGAACAGACAACCAGGGGAGGGGGGGAAATTAAATAAATAAATAAATCTTTAAAAAAAAAAAAAAAATTCATAAAAAGGAACACCGTTAATGCCTCTTGTATAAACATATGTTCAAAATGTTCAAGTTAATTTAAGAGATACACATAACAATGCTGTGAAGTAGTACTAAAAATCTCAAATTTATTTTCTAGGCAGAACTTTTAAATAAAATCTTTTTTAATTAATTTAAATGATTTCTTAGGTAGGAATGGAAGCACTAAAAGGAATATGAGTAATATTTCTTTCCGACTATGCCAGATAATTTCCAAGGCCTCTGATTTTATCAAAATTTTTATTTCTTCATTCATTTAAACCTTAATTTTTAAATTTCAAATTCTAAAATTTTCTTGTGTAACTGAAGACCATTAGTTTTGCACAAAACTTTTATAGTGTACATGTCTCAGCTAATGCATTTATGCTCTACATGTATATTTGTTAAGCAAACAATTAGTACATACTTTAAAATTAAGGAGATATTCTTTTAATAAACTACCAATTATTTGCTTGCTTTAATCAAGCTACTCTAGCTTCATTTGTCACCAATACTCTTGAATTTATGTAAGAATACCCGAACTTCATATTTTGCTCTTATAAAATCGAGGCTCATTTAATACTTTCATGTATAATAATATAAAAATAATGAAAATTGTTATAATATAAACATTAATGAACCACATAAATAATATTACAGCCATAGGATTTCATTCAAGATTGTAAGTGATTTTCTTTCTAAAAGTATAAACAGACATTATATTCACAAATAACATTTTATTTTTCCTACCATACTAACTGATCTTTAGTCAATATAATGCAATGATTTAGAATTGAAATGCAAAAGATTATTTTCAATTTACCTGGCTTCTTATTGAAAAATATTAATTCCCAGTTCATGAAGCTTATAAAAATAGCTTCCTAAGACATCTCTTTTCATGACACCTGTTAATTATTAAGCAAAAAATTAAGTATCACTTCTCCATGGAAGAGCAACCACAGAGTCTGTTAAATTTCTTTAGTTCTGGATGGGTCCCTCGTAGAAGTATTAGAGTGAACTGTGGAATTTATAGGTAATAGGTTCAAAAATTCTGTACTTGTCACACAGCACAAAATGTAGAAAAACAGCAGAGAATATTTTTCAACAATATGCAAGAAACAGAAGGAAAAGTTAATGGAGTGTTTTTACTATAGTTACACTAAGCTACCATTTAAAATGTATTAAATAATTTTTACCCAGAAAATTATTATCTCTATATTTATTACCAAATAAAATTTAATATATGTAAGAGAATTCCTTATTTAGTAAACTATCTAAATTTTAAATATTTATGAAACTAACTGAAATACAGAAATCTGGGAAGATAAAGGATTATGTCCCTAATTATAGAGAATCATTTTTGAAAAGCAAGTTTCAAGTAATTTTTCACTCTTTGAGCTACTATTTTTCCCTTAAGAAAATAAAAAGGAATTAGAGAATTACTGAGGCTGTTAATGGAGTCAGTTGTTTTCAAATGGGCTTACAGAGCATGGGGATTCAGTACAGATGTTTGGAATAACTTGCAGCTGTTGCAGGGTGAATAAGCTTAATGAAATCACCAGGAATATTGGAGGAGGATTGCCTGGAGTATTTAAAACATTTACATTATTGTGATACGGAAAAAAAAGTTTACTAAGGAGCCAGAAAATGGTGTAAAAACTTAACTGGCCTTTGTTTAATTCTGAATCAGATTTTCAGAGGTCTCTCACCATTGTCCTGGATACAGCTCCTCTCCCTAGCAGCAAACTGCCTCAGTTACTACATATTTTATAAGAAAAGGGGGAAATAATTTTTGCAGTTGTATCCAGTTTTGGTCTAGTTCAATTTAATTCAAAACACTTTCTAAAGGTGCTCTATGCAAAAAACCACAAAATGATAAAAGGGTGAATTAAAAAATCCTTATGAATTTCAGGAAATTTATAATCTAGTGAGGATAATATGCACATAGATAAAAATAATACCAAGAATACAATAAGTAGTAAATAAAAGCATCATGGGAAATCAATGGAATCATGGAAATTTAATGGAGAATTCAAATGCTGCTCTTTAAGGAAGAGCCCCATCTGACTTTGTCCTTAGGTACTCTTGGACACCAATAGTACATTATTCTTTCCATGAGAGAAAAACAGGGTTAAGTGTTTCAGTTTTCATAATAGGATGTCAAATCTACCATCTACTTGATTTCTAAAGCATATGGAGCAAATTTGAAGTAGCAATACATAATACTAGTACTCTGGGCTCTCACCAAAAGCCTGGGTAAGAGAGATGATATTATAATGCATGTTTAAAGGGCATACTAGCCATCCAATCTTTTAGGCATTCTAATTCCCAAGATAAGCTGGACTTGCATGAGGCATGGCTTGAATAGCCCCTCTCTGAATAGCTTTTATTGAATTGCACTTTATGAAAGAAGTAACAAATTAAAAAAAAATTATTAAAAGTCAAACAAAAAGTCTACACTTAATGGAATACTATGTCTCCATAATGTACTCCTCCAGATTTCAATTCAGCTCTAAGTCTCATCCCAGTAACCTCAGAAATCTTAAGTTCCAGAGCAGTGCCATGTAACAGAAATATAATGCGAGCCATACGTGGAAACCACATTCATGATTTTAAATTTAGTAATGTACAATATAAAGTAAAAAGATGAAATTTTAATAGTGTATTTATTTAGCCCAATATCCAAGATATTATATAATAAAAAAACGAGATTATTTTACTTTTTTACAGACAAGTCTTCAAAATCTAGTGTGTATTGTATGCTTATGGCACATCTCAATTTGTACTAGCTATATTTCAAGACTAATGACTATGGAATTGGACAGTGTAGCTCTAGAGAATAAACTTCTTTTGGGAAATAGCTCTTGAAGGCTTTCTCCTCCACAGGAAACAAGAGCTCTTCTGTTTTCTCCCTTTAACTTAAAGGTTAATATGAACAGCAGCCAAGACAAGAACTCCACTTTAGGAGTTCTTTGGTAGTGGAAGTTAGGGGACAGGGAGTTGGTTAATAGGATGCTCCTTAAGCCCCAATATTCAAGAGTGAGGTAAACAAACTTGTACTCTCCAACCCTGGTCTGACTTTCTCCAAATGTTCTAATAGTACCATTCTCCAACACAAATGGCATTGCTGACGGTATGGAATAATGCTTTCTCAAATGGATATGGACCTGGAGGTATGTAAGCTCCTGGGCATCATTTAATTATTTAAGGAGCACTTTTTTTAAAAAGAATATCACAGTATTGTTGTTGACTATAGTGCATAGGTTACAACAAGGAGTATAATTTATTTTTAGACATTATTTGATACCTATATTCATTTTTTTCTCCCTCTCCCCCTCCCTGCTGTTTTTGCTGTGTCCATTCGTTGTGTGATCTGCTGTATCTACTTCTCTTTTTGTCTTCTTCTTGTCTTTCTCCTCTAGGATTCACTGGGATTTGATCCTAGGGACCTCTGATGTAGAGAGAGGTTCCCTGTCAATTGCGTCACCTCAGTTCCTGGTCTCTGCTGCACTTCACCTTGACTCTCCCCTTCGTCTCTCTTTGGTTGCATCATCATCTTGCTGCATGACTCACCTGCATCAGCACTGGCTCACCGCGTGGGCACCTGGCTTGCTGTATCAGCACTTGGCTTGCCGCGTCAGCACTCGGCTTGCCATGCAGCACTGGCTCGCCAGACAGGCATGCTTTCTCTTCTTTTTCACCAGGAAGTCCCAGGGATCAAACCTGGGTCCTCCCATATGGTAGGCGGAGGCCCTATCACTTGAGCCACATTTGCTTACCAAAGGGGCATTTGTTTTCCTACCTGCCCTGCCCCATGGCTTTTTTTGCTTGCTGTCTGCTCTGTGTCCATTTGCTGTGCATTCTTCTGTGTCTGTATTTTATTATTTTTTATTTCATTTCCCTCCCCACCTTGCAGCTTGCTTGTTGTCTGCTCTCTCTGTCCATTCGCTATGTGCTCTTCTGTGTTTTCGCTTTTTTTGTCTCCCTTTTTATTGTGTCACCTTGCTGAACTGGCTCTCTGCAGCACTTGCAGGCTGGGCGGCACTCCGCAGTGCTTGTGGCTAGCCTGCTTTCACAAAGAGGCCCCAGGACAGACGGACCTAGGGTCTCCCATATAGTAGACAGGAGCCCAACTGATTGAGCCATAGCCGCTTTCCCCAAAGGGGGCATTTTTAAAGAACAAAACAAAGTTACATTTAATGTAGAAATTTAGAGATTGTACTTTCGATTTCTTTATATAATCTTTAATTAAATAAAAACATTGCAGCTTACTTTGGTTTAGGAACACTTCAACTTCTCTTAAATTTCAACAGAATAAAATAACATCCCACTTATGTGGGGATTTAAATTGTTGAACTCTACTTATTTGCATCCTTCCAAAGAAGAAATCTCTTTTAACACAGTTTCATTTACTGATAATAAGGAGATAGTACAGTGTAGTGAAAAGAGCCTGAAATGAAAGACAATTAGGCTTCCAGATCTTGTTCTGTCACAAATGAATTTGTTGGGTCTGTTTCTTGATCTGTAAAATAAGGGATGAAAGTACATCTCCAAATTCAAGAATTTCAAAGTGCTTTACACTTTAAAGGCAATGTTATTTGGGACTTGGCCCAGTGGATAGGGCGTCCGTCTACCACATGGGAGGTCCGTGTTTCGAATCCCGGACCTCCTTGACCCAAATGGAGTTGGCCCATGCGCAGTGCTGATGCGTGCAAGGAGTGCTGTGCCATGCAGGGGTGCCCCCCGCGTAGGGGAACCCTACGTGCAAGGAGTGTGCCCCATAAGGAGAGCCGCCCGGTGCAAAACAAAGTGCAGCCTGCCCAGGAATGGCGCCACACACACGGAGAGCTGACACAGCAAGATGATGCAACAAAAACACAGATTCCTGCGCCGCTGACAACAGAAATGGACAAAAAGAAGAACACACAGCAAATGGACACAGAGAACAGACAATTGGGGCAGGGGGTGGGAAGGGGAGAGAAATAAATTAAAATAAATCCTTAAAAAAACAAAAACAAAAGCAATGTTATTTGAAGCAAGTGTTATTCTTTCCAATGTATTGTTATAAAAATTGCAAGAGAGAGACTCAATGACAAAGCTAAAATAAATGGTGAAATTGGGAAAGAAGCCTAATCCTCCAGATGGCAGGTTCAGTTCTTGCTTACCATCTCCGGCTAGCTTTTCACCAATAAGTAAAAATAACATTTGGCATTCTCTGTGTGAGAGAATTAATTAATCCAGCTAACTATTGAAATATGTTAAATTTGGGTGACTGAGTTTTATTAATTTTATCAGTGAAACTAACTGGCCTTTAGGAACTTGAGGACATCAAAATAAAGGAAAAAACATATACAAATGTGTACTCAGCTAATTGGAGCACTTATTGTTTTTGTTAAAAAGACAGATCATGAAACTTCTGTGTATATTCTGCTTCCCAAAGATAACTTCAGTTCAAGGTAGACAGATAATTACACATGTTGGCAGTATAGTTTTCTAACACAGAGAACAGGGGTGGTCTAGCACCTGTTTCTGTAACTGACTGGGTCCTTTGTTTTTCCAAAAAGATGAGTAAATAAAAAATGTCTTGATGGCAATGAACAATACCATCTTTCAGAAATGTTTAAATGTTGAAAGAGGAAGTAGTATCCCCTCCTACTCAAACAAAATCATGTAAGCAAGAATAACTCATCTAATCAGTGTAAGACAACTGATTGCAAGTGATTGAATTCTTGAACGTATTTTCTAAAAGTAATTAAAATGCTTTTGGGGTAAACTTTAAATAACAAAGCAATCAGAAATATATGGTTAAAGCCACCATGGAGTCCCAACTCAAAAGCTGAGTAAAAGTCTAACTAAGTACCTAGACATTCTCACAGTCACATACACACGTTCTCCTGGCCACATCACCTCTATTTTCCACACTCAAATCAAAATCTCTGCCTCAGACAAGTATCATTTTTACAGTGAGAATCTTAAGGATACTTGAAAGACAGAACAAATGGGCTTTATTACTATCTGAACCTTAAGATAGTGAAATGAAACAATATTATTAACAGATCTGCTTTAGATACAATATACAGGCTTATTTCCTACAAAGGTATGCATATGTTATATGCTGCAGTTATGTAAAAATATATATGCCTCATTTAAAATGAATGAAGCACACATAAATGTCAATAATTTTGTTAGGCTAGTGCATTATGGATGATTTCTTCATCTCATTTTTCAGATTTCTAAGTGTTGAAATAGTCCTTTTGAAATTAAAAAACATTTCAAATTGACCATATATTTATCTATTACTGGTTGAAATTATTTGATAAAAATGCTATGGAAATATGTAAAGCTCATAAAGACAACAAAAAATGCTGTCTCTAACAGTCAAAGAATTTAAGCTATCAATTCAGTGATTTTAAAAAACCTCTAACTTCAAAAGTTTAAGAATAATCTTAAAATTAAGCCCATTCTCTTCATTTACGTGTTTAAGAAAGGTATTTCACTCAGCTCTAAAAAAAAAACAGATACTAATTTAGGAGTCTCTAAATTATAAGTTTATGAATCATGTTGAACTATAAAAAGAATTTTAAAACTCAAATTAATTCTAAAATGAGTTTTTTTCTCTATTTTTTCTTTTAAAAACATACACAGATCACAGAAAATTTTACATTAAAAAATATAAGAGGTTCCTATACTCCCCACCCCCCCCCCCCCACTTCTCCCACATCCACAGCTTCTTTCATTAGTGTGGTACATTCACTGCATTTTGGAGCACTGCTACACAGCATGGATTATAATTTCTGTTGTAGTTTACACTCTCTCCCAGGCCATTCAGCGGGTTATGGCAGGATATATAATGTCCTATATCTGTCCCTGCAATATCATTGAGGACCACTCCCAAGTCCTGAAAATGCCCCCATATTATACCTCTTTTTCCCCTCTCCTTGCTTTCAGCAACTCCCGCAGCCACTGTCTCCACATGGATGATATAATTTCTTTCATTGCTAGAGTCACAATAATTCTATAGTAGAATACCAGTAAGTCCACTTGAATCCATATTTTATTCCTCCATCCTGAGGACCCTAGGATAGTGATGTCCACTCTACCTCTAAATCGAGAGAGGGCTTAGATCCCACATGACCGATGGATGGAATTCTCCTGTTTGCAGCTGTAGACTCTCAGTTCCCTGGTGTGGTGGTTGACCATCCTCACCTTCCGGTTAGCTGACCTGGGTAAGTTCAATGAACTGGAGAGTAGGGGTTGCAACTCTGCTGAGACTGAGGGCCCAGTTGGCACATAGAGAGTCCAGAGATTCAAGTCTCCTGAGCATACATCAACCCCAGCGAAACCACAGGTTCAGTAAAAGTGACAGAAGAGGCATGTGTGGAGAGGTCACATCTGAGTCCAACTCCATCACACTCAGGAGGACAAATTCCAAAGTAAGGCCCACTGGCAAGGCACTGAACTCGAGCCATCTGTCATGACTATAGAACCTGGGTGTCTTTTTAGCCCTCAGGAGCATGCCTACCTGAGGTTATATCTACTTTGGCTGTCTCCAAGATCCCACTGAGATGTGCATGAATGCGACCCCTCTGTTGACCTCCCGACTCATTTTGAAGTCTCTTAGCCATATAAAGTCATTTGTCTTTACCATTTACCCCTTTTATTCAAGGTCTTTTCCTAGTTGCATCACCAGCTGGTGCTTGGTAGTAATCCCTCAGTACCATGGAGGCTCATCCCTGGGAGTCATGTTCCACATTGGGGGGAAGGTAATGCATTTACATGCTGAGTTTGGCTTAGAAAGTGGCCACATTTGAGTAACATGGAGACTCTCAGGAGGTAACTCTTAAGCACCCTGCAGCTCTAGGCCTATTTGAAATTTTGAGCACACAGGCGCATAGTCATCATTATCAAGGGCCCATCATTGGACCATCCTTCTTCACTGCTTGTTGCCTTTGTAGATGGGGGATTATTACTGCTCCGGAATGAGAACTCAGCACTCCTTCAATTGTCATGTGAAATTCTATCCTCTATGTCAATACCCAATGAACATCCAAACATTATTTATATACCCTATATGCGTGCCCTGGAGAACTCCCTCTCACCCAACCTCTGCATCCCCCATCGATGACACCCCATATCAGTGCTCCTCCCTTGTCACAGTTGAACCCCTCTGTGATCCAAAACTTCTAAAAAAATGAAGTCTAATATATTGCCAAATTGAATTAATAGGAAAATGAAATTGTAATGATAGGTTTAAAGATTAGAAATAGAATACACAATAATTCAGAAAAACTAAAGTAAAAAATTAAATTGGGGTATTAAAAAATGAAAAATATCGTAAAAATTTTTTTAAACCATTTCCTAAAAACATCAATACACACACTAAAATTCAGCCGTCATTTTTAAAAGGAACAAAAAAGGGGCTTTAAGTCTCTAGTATTAATTAACAAATTATTTATATTGGATACGTTTTGATACCAGTTCCTAAAGTAGGTTTATTACTATAAAAGTGTTCCCAAACATTTGGAGGAAAAGAGAAAATCACAAAGGGATTAATTTTTGTAGAAGTAAGGAAATTTATGAAAGAATTCCAGTTCCAATTTGATAATAGTGTTAGAACAGGAAGAAAAATGCAAATGTCAAAACTCTTAAAATACAAAAGACATGCATGTTTTGTTTTCTTAGTAAAAGGCAAGCATGGATATTAGAGACAATTCATTTCAATCTAGTGTAGGTTTTGACAGTTGAAGAGTAAAAGGAGTGAAACGGACTTTGGCCCAGTGGTTAGGGCATCCGTCTACCACATAGGAGGTCCACGGTTCAAACCCCGGGCCTCACTGACCCGTGTGGAGCTGGCCCATGCGCAGTGCTGATGCACGCAAGGAGTGCTGCCCCACGCAGGGGTGTCCCCTGCGTAGGGGAGCCCCACTCGCAAGGAGTGCACCTCTAAAGGAGAGCCGCCCAGGGCGAGAGAAAGTGCAGCCTGCCCAGGAATGGCGCCACCCACACTTCCCGTGCCACTGACGACAACAGAAGCGGACAAAGAAACAAGACTCAGCAAAAAGACACAGAAAACAGACAACCGGGGGAGGGGAGGGGAATTAAATAAATAAAAATAAATCTTTTAAAAAAAAAAAAAGAGTAAAAGGAACAAGCAAATAATGATGATTATATTATGTAGGGAATAGATATTTAAACTTTAGATGATTAACAATGGTTGAAAACGAAGAAACGTTTGGACTTCCCTTATACAGTCCATTATACACGTGTGCAAATACAAATGGTATGGACTGATGTTGGGTTCCTGGTATTCTTCAGAATTAAATTTAACACCTTAAAAAGGAAGTAAAGTGAACATTTGAAAGGGAATGTGAAATGTAAGTCTATTAGGCAATGATATATACCTGTTTTTAGGTTAGATTTGAAAGAGCCAGGCTTTTCAGTAATTACACAATGGAATATACTTGATCTATCTTGGTATCATTTTTCAGGAGTTTACCTTGAAAAGTTCAACTAGACCAGTTTACAACTATTTTTCTGATCTATACGTTAGAAGAGAGAAATAGTCATATATCCATTTTAGTAAGAACAGGCTCATGTATGAGTCACAATTTTCTAGATAAAATTTTCTAGATATAATTGTAGGTAAGATAAAAAAAGAAAAGTGCGTGAAACAGAATTTTATGTCTCAAATTAATTTACCTTAACCATGAACAAGTATTTTATTTTCACTTCTTTAGTTGAAACAGATAAGGAAGTAAAAAGCAAAAGAAATGCCAGGAATCTTTAGGCATTCTCTGGTGACAAATACTGACACACCAGAAAACCTATCCTCTTGTGGGAGGGGATGAGCTGAGGGACCACACCAATAATGTGGTATAGTTCAAATTCAGACACGTATTTTTTAAAAATATGCAAAAAAATCTCTTTTACATTTTAAATGATTCCTCATGTTAAAGAGGAAATGTTTCTACAGCAGGTTTTAGAGTAAAGTCTGTACAATAAAGGTCATGCTGATTTTCACCCTTACCAATCAAAACAAGTTGAAACGCAAAAAGAAAGTTTCATTCAAAAGTGATTCCACTCATTAAACAGGGAAATGGGAGAGGTAGGGAGGGAGATTAGGGTCACCTACAAGAAAACAGATAAAGCTAATAACGTTATGACCTTATCTATAGCAAGATCTGAATTTTATTTATAGCAAAGAATTATCTTGTTCTTTGCCTATAAGTTATTTCAAATAAGAAAAAAAGGAGAGAATTACAAATAAGTTTTATTAACAGACACTAGACTCTGACTCTTACATGCTCATGTAATTTTAGAAAGTCCTAAATGAAAAAAAAATCAATTCTATTTTAATTCCCTAAGCTTCCTATAATTTTCTCAAAGGAAACTCATTTGAGAAATAGTTACATGCATGCAAATATTACTATAAAATATATCGAAGACAGTGAATTAAATATATTAAAAGGTTAAGGTCATACCTTATGTACGTATATAGTCTTAAAATATGAGGGTTCAAGGAATTGCCCACTTAGATGAGTGGGAAAGAAAGATGAAGCTGTTAACTGTGCACAGAAATAATCTCACTCATATATATAAAAGTGGATCAAATTGTTAACTCATACTCCCCCTTTTTCAAATTTGTATTCTATAACTTCCCCGGGTATTTCTGAGTGATGAATATCCTCAAATTACTCTAATATTGAAACAAAGATCTTTGTTAAAGGATCTTAGGATCTTAATCAGGAATAATAAAATTCTGAACATAATACCATTATATAGAAATGATTGATCATATCACAAGCAAGAAATTCTCCCTTACGCATGAAGTGACTCAAGTGCAGGAATTTGCCTTACCTACAAATGAAGGCCTACAAATCTGAACATGAAGAACTTTAGAAAGAACAATGGTCTCCCCTCAACAAGGCAGCTAAAGCAGGTATAGGGGACAAAAAAAAAAAAAAAAACCCAGTCATCTTTTATAAGAGTTTTTAGGTTTAAAGAATGGCCCATATAATGTAAAAGGGAAACTATAATTAGGGCATAAGAAATATCTTTAGAGATAAATGGAAAGGGTGATGAAATAAACTGAGGAAAAAACGTAAATGTGCTATAAGGCTTGAAGGCTTTAGGAGGGTCCTGTGAGATAAATGGGTATGCCGGTGAAATACTAAACTATGTGTAAAAAGAAACGGGAAGATGATGAGAGGGTAGAATATTGTGCAAGGAAGCTGTTTTCAGATTCCCCTTTATTCTAAGGGATGTATGGCTGTCCATGTCCTTAGAAAAATTAAGATCTATTACTCTTTGTATACTCATTTTCTTGCACATAAGTTAAAAAATGTCAAGGGTATGAATCCAATTGAGGAGGAAACACTTTACATTCTAAAATTAAAATTCAGATAAGCACACTTAGGCCATCATAAAATGTTATAAACCAAGTTTTATTTCAATCTGCTGAATTTGAGGTATACAATGACCTAATAATTGCATCCCTTTAAACTGTCTTCCTTGCAAAAAAACAAATGATGGTCGAAAAGGAGCATTTCTGAGGCTTGAACCAAGTAACACAGAGCGAACCTTTCACTTTCTTTTAAACTTTAGTTTTTTAAAATAACCCTTGAAACCTTCAATGTCACCAATGCCATAATAAAAAAAAAGGCCAATATTCATCTATACACCTGCTTTAAAAATGGCAATCCTTTCTCTTTGGCTAATCTTACCACCTTTTATCAGATGGTTTGTCCCCATTCTCTCCTCCAAAGGAAAATCAAATAAAAATTCAGCCAAAGAAGACTCAGTATGATAAGCTGTATGAAATTCAAGCTAAACAGTAACACACATTTCCAGTCGTTTCATCACCTGTAGAGTCATTAAGAACCAGTCGTCTAGACGCCTAAACGGCTAAACCAACTTCTGAAGGAAAGTGGGGTGGAGAAAGGTCCTCAGTAAAGGTTGTCGGTATTGGTGCTCCGAGGAGTCTTGATCTTTTCTATGTTTTTGAGGATTACATCATGCAAAGTGGCATATTGGTTCCGTACGTGCAGCAGGATCTGGCGCACACTCAGGTACTCGTTTTCGTCGACCTCAGCTACAGTGCGACGATAATCTTCCACCTGGGGGTACTTCACTATCTTGGATACCAACTTGGCCCGAGTGTTGTAGTAGGTAGAGAAGCGGCGTAGATAGGAGGCCGCTGTACTCTCCACGGTCCACAGCTGGTCCACGGTGTCTTCCTGAATGGACACTCCGAAGTTGTTGCCGTCCTCCACCTTGGGGATGAGCAGCTGCACCCACATCCGGATCGTGTTGCATTTCTCCCTGAGCAGCTCGATCTCCGGTTTCACCCTCTCAATCAGCTCCACCAGATGCTGGTTGCTCCGCAGAAGCTGTCCTTCTCCACCCGGCCGTGCTGATACCTTGGCGGAGGACTGGGTCTGCAGAGGCGGCGGATCCCGGTTGGGCCCATCCCCCGCGGTGTCTGGGGCGGTGGGGAGGTCCGGAGTTGGCACTGAACGGATTCTGGACAGGTCCTGCAGGCGGAGCTCCTGGACCCGGCTATCCAGCTCTGACAGTTTCTGGGGGAAGAAGGTGGACACCAGATCCTCGGCCTCCTGGGCGATGCGGGCCCGAAATGAATCTACTTTCCGCTGCACGTCCTGCTCTAGCTTCAGAGGGGAAGCCATGGCCTCCAGGGTCGTCGAGCGTTGAGGCGGCACGACCCGGGCTTCTCTCTCCCTGGCAGGCTGGGCTTTGACCGCTGCCGCCACCTCCAACTCCCAACAGAACACGCCCTGCCACGCCGGAAGTGACGTCCCGGAGGTCCCGGAGGCCCGCACGGCGCGAGCGGGAACCGCGCACCTCAAGACGCGCTGGGCCTGCAGCCGGGGTACCCGCCAAGACGCGGCGTGGTGAGGTTCCGAAGCCCTGGCCGCCTAAGGATCTGGGACGACGTCTCACGAGACACCCGTACGGGTCCAGGTCGCGGAACAACCCACCCCTATCTATCGGCCCGGGTGGCTGGAAGCCTGAAGGTGTCCTTTCCTCAGATCAACTAAATCCACAGTCCCTGGATCCAGAACACACATTCTCTTTTGCAAGGTGCTTCTCTGAACGGGCAAGAGCAAGTCTCACCCCTGGAGAGCCTTAGTTCTCAGCTTTACAGTACCTGGGTCTATGGTGTTCCCCTCAGAAAATCAAAAGTAGTATACTAGTGTGGTTTTCTAATGAAGGCAGCAAACTTCTGATATTTTCTCATAAAATTTTAGTTTAAATTACAAATGTTATATGAGTCTTCTTAAAATATCTTTTTGGGGGATAGCAAAATTTGAAGACGAACTGTAGTTTAACTAAAGTATCAAGGTCAAATTTCCTGAATTTGTAACTGTATAGGGGCTACAGAAGAGAATAATCCTGTTTTTAGGAAATACAAACTGCAGTATTGAGGGATAAAGGTACATAATATATTTAAACTCATATTTTAGAAAAACTGTATGTAGAGAGAAAATATAAAGCGTATGGGAAAAATTAAATGGTGAATCTACAGAAAAGGTGTGTATGGGAATTTAGTATTATTCTTGTAACTTTTCTGTAAGTTTGACATTATTTAAAAATAAAAGGTGAAAAAACTACCTTTTCATGAAAGGCTTCTGGAATCATAACCTTCCAAAGTTTCAACTTACTTATATTTGTTATCTTTCCCATGAAATGCTTTCTTTGTTCTTTGCAACACCACATGGTAATATCCATGCCTTTGACCTTTTATACTGTTAAAAAAGTTTATTCCAGGAAAGGATTATTCTAAAGATGCTATAGTTAGTTTCATATGCAATTGTCACCTCTGTTAGACTGTAAACTCCTTCAGGGCAGGAGCCAAGTTTTAATTTGTTTCCATTGCATTTAGCACAATGCCTGGCATGGAGCAGGTGCTCAATACATGCCTCAAATTAGTAAGATTATAGCTAACTATAACTTTACATGATGTAGAACTAAGAGGAAACAAGCATTGTCACAGACTGGGTTCCCCAGCAATCAGATTCTGAGGGCTTGCTGACAGAAAGTTAATTGGGGTTATTAAGATAAACACTTGTGGAAGGGAAGGGACAGAGCAGAGGGAGAGGTTTAACTGACACAATTACAACAAAGGCCTCAGCTGACGCTGTGGGAAACTGGGAAATGGCCCTTTATAGAGTTGTTCTGAGGAGGTAAGGCTATTCCTGAAGAGGGCTATCTGGCAGCAGGACTTCTAGAATAAATCCTTTAAATCTCAAGGATGATCTGTGCAGCACATCAGACCTTCAGCTACACATGTACCATATTAAGATAACTGTACTAACACAGTAATTTAAGTTGCATTCAAGTCAACTTCAGCCCCTTTTAGGAACTTTGCAGTTTCAAAGATGATTCTGTGCTCAGATTGCTTAAGTCTTGTAGCAGTATGACAAAGAAGGATGCAAAGGAGGGAATTATATCTTCAAAGGTCAGGGAATGTAGAGTATATATGAATGTAAATGTGTGTCGGGAGAGGTATTTGGATCTTAAGGTGTAAAGGAAAAAGGCAGGAGAAGTAAGCAAGGGCAGGTCAGTTCATAGGAGACAGGGTCTGTTTGCCAAGCTTAAAACAATGAAGGAATGAAAGATGGGAAAAAATACACAAAGATGTATGATTAGAATGGTGGAGGTGGGAGATGGATTTGAGGAAGAAATTAAAGAGAAAATGGTATCATAATCCAAGTGAGAAAATATGCCTTACTTAAAGTAGTGATGATGGGGATGAAGAGAAGTGCCAAGAGAGCTTTAGGAAGGTAAAATTAACAGTACTTAGTGGTAGTTTTGGATGTGGAGATGAGAAAAGGTAGAATTCAACGAAACTTTTTATTTTGGCTAGGAAAAGTATTTCTATTTATACTTAAACTTCCTCCAAGTAGTGAATTAGATAGGCATACATTTTTATGCACACACATTTATATTCAAGCCTTGGGAAATTAGGGCTTTCAAACAGAAAAGGCAAGTCAAATCCTGAAACAGGAATACAATTTTCCTGTATCTTGATTCACTTTATAACTTTGGAACTATTACGGAAATTCTCTTTTATACCATAGTCAGAAAACATCTTCAATGAAAGATATGGTTTAGCAAATGGTTTCAAAGGGAAAATACTTCTAGTTGCTCTTTTAAAGAAGTGGAGGTTTTTCCTACATATATCAACACAGATTAATTAGCCATATATATGAAATTATTTTCTTTAGTCTGATGACAGAATGTAAAATCCCTTATGGACTTCAGCTGTTCTATTTCCTGATGTGATGTGAGAGTTTTATTTATTCATAATATGTATCCTGTCCTTGTAAACTGAAAATAACAGCTCCTAATTTTCTTTCCCTGTAAACCATTAGCAATCAGCAGTTGTTTTGAAAAAACTGTTTATGCACTGGCATGCCTTGATCTGACCCATGAAATTATACTAAGTGCCAACAGGTAGAGGAAGGCCAAAGGCAGCTTTGTAGAGCAGGGGTTCTTAACAAGGTCTGTGAGCTTGAATTGAAATTTGAAAAAAAAAAAACATTTTTCTTGTGGGAACGTGTTGGTGTGGGTGTGATATATTTACTGAATAATACACAATATAGTGTGGACTTAATAAGAGGTCCATGGTTTTCACCCGACTGGCAGAGGGGTCTGTGGAACAAAAAAGGTTAAGAACCCCTGCTTTAAGTTAAAGGAGTGGCAAAACAGCATCCTGATTAAAGCTATGAAGTTAGTCTACCAGGCTGGAATCCTGCTTTTCCAATTAACTAACTCTGTGAACTTTGTTAAGTTATTCAGCCTCTCCGTGCTTCGTTTTCTACATCTATAAAATTAGCATTATAATGCTGGCTATCTCATAAAGTGTGTTTTAAGGATTAGTTAATACATGTAAAAAAGCATTTAGCACAGTACCCTAAACATAGTTATTATGATGATTGGTGGAGTCTCTATGTCAGCACTTCAAAACCTATCCTTACTCTTTGAAATGGAGCAGAATTGTGAATTCTATCCAAATCAAGATGCAACTTTTTTATTCTCTATCTTGTTATTCAGCAGTAATGGCTAATAATACCACAGACATGAATAAAAGTAATTTTTTAAAAACTGGCTTGACTTTATGAGAGTTCAGTATTTAGAGGCCATATCACAGAAGGCTTAGGTGAAGGCACAAAGTTCATTGGCTACCTTGTCTGAAAAAGTATACTTCTGAGCAGAACCCCTTCTGGCAACAGCGATGTGTTCATCAAGTTCATATTATTTCATCTTACAAATTATATAATTGGCATATCTCAAACAATGATATTTACTCTCAAAGGTTATTAAGATCATTGGTTTTAAAAACAACCATCTACTGATCTCTGTGGGTCCTAGATTCTTGACTATTTAAGACACTGTTTTATTTTGCCAATGCTGGTCTGACATATACCAAACAACGGGCTGACTTAAACAATAGCAAGTTATTGTCTTGTGGTTTTGGAGGATGAAAGTTCAACATCAGGATATTGGCAGGGCTTGCTCTCTCCCTAAGTCTGTAGCATTCTGATAATGGCAATACTCTGTCACATGGCCATCTCTCTCTCTCTGGCTTCTCTTACCTCTTTCTACTTCCAATTTCCTTTGCTTTTAAGGACTTTAGCCATATGGATTAAGGCCCACCCTCATTCAGTTTGGCCACACCTAAATTAGTAATATCTTCAAAGGTCCTATGTACAAATGGGTTTACACCCATAGGACCAGGGGTTAGGACTTAAACATATCTTTTGCAGGGCACCTGACTGAATCTCCAGCAGACACTTTGGCCAGTGACTCTCCACCCAAGGCACTGATGGGTTATTACTGGATAAACAATGACTCCTTTAATTTGGCATTTCTCAAATTGGAGTCCATCAGCTCCCAATTTGTTATATTAATTTTAAAAAAATTTATTGTAGTACCATATCTATAACAGAGTCCGCCATTTTAACAATTCCTAAGTGTACAATCTGTGGCATTAATGAACATTTACAATGTTGTGCCATCATTACCGAAACGTTTTCATCACTCTTAAAAGAAATTCTATATCCATTAAATAAAATTCCCCATTCCCTCCAGCCCTTGGTAACCTCTGACCTACTTTCTCTCTCTATGAATCTGCTTATTCTAGATATTTCATTTAGTGGAATCATATATTTGTCCTTTTGTCTGGCTTCTTTGACTTAGCATAATGGATTCAAGGTTCATCCGTATTGTAGCATGTATCAGAACTTCATTCCTTTTAATAGATGAATAATATCCTATTGTATGTATTTAACACATTTTGCTTATCCATTCATCATTGATTGGACACTTAGGTTATTTCTACCTTTTGGCTATTGTGAAAAATGCTGTTGAGAACATTACTGTACAAGTATCTGTTTAAGTTCCACTTTTCACTTTTTGGGATATATACCCAGGAGTGGAATTGCTGGATCATATGGTAATTCATTTTATATTCCCACCCACAATGCAAGAGGGTTTCAACATTTCCACATACTTGACAATACTTGTTATTTTCTTTTCTTTTTAAGAATAGCCATCCTAATGGGTATGAAGTGGCATCTTGTGGTTTTGATTTGCATTTCCCTAATGACTAATGATGTTGAGCATCTTTTCATGTGCTTATTGGCCATTTGTATATCTTCTTTGGAGAAATGTCTATTCAAGACCTTTGCCCGTTTATAACTGGATTTTTTGTTGAGTTGTAGTAGTTCTTTATATCTTTTGGATATTTTTTTTTTTAAAGATTTATTTATTTAATTCCCCCCCCCCCCCCAACCCTGGTTGTCTGTTCTCTGTGTCTATTTGCTGCCGTCTTGTTTCTTTGTCTGCTTCTGTTGTCGTCAGCGGCAGCGGCAGGCACGGGAAGTGTGGGCGGCGCCATTTCTGGGCAGGCTGCGCTTTCTTTCGCACTGGGCGGCTCTCCTTATGGGTGCACTCCTTGCGCGTGGAGCTATGCGGGGGACACCCCTGTGTGGGGGGCACTCCTTGCGCGCATCAGCACTGCGCATGGGCCAGCTCCACACGGGTCAAGGAGGCCCGGGGTTTGAACCGCGGACCTCCCATGTGGTAGACGGACGCCCTAACCACTGGGCCAAGTCCGTTTCCCGTCTTCTGGATATTAAACCCTTATCAGATAGATGATTTGCAACTCTTTTTTCTCCCATTCTGTGGGATGTCTTTTTATTTTCTGAGTGGTGTCTTTTGATCCACAGAAGTTTTTCATCTTGATGAAGTCCATTTTACTTTTTATTTCCTATTGTTGCACAATGCTTTCGGTGACTGACCCAAGAATCCATTGCCAAATCCAAGGTCATATAGAGTTCCCCATGTTATCTTCTATGAGTTTTTTTAATTTGGTTCTTATATTTAGGTCTTTGATCCATTTTGAATTAATTTTTGTATATGGTATAAGATAGGAGTCTGGGTGTATTCATGGCAACAAAAATAAATGATGTGAACATAGTCTGGATCATATTATAACAGAACTGCCAAGCAATTTTTGAGTCAGCAATGATATATACATATTTATGATTATGATGACACCAAGTACAACTACTTTTAAATATAATTATCCTTTTCTTCCCTCCCCAAACAACTTTTAAATCAAATAGAACAAAAGTTCTTAGTGATTCAAATAGAGAAAACTTGAGGGAGAATTAAGTTACAATATAGTACTCAATAGCATGGGATAATACAAATTTAAAGTACCTGTACTAGAAGAGTCAGTATCATCTTTACTAATGAGTAGGTATTTCAGAAAAACAGTTTTATACATAATGTTGATTTGAATTTTATTGGCAATTTTATTTACAGTTATATTGTAAATTTTATTTGTATTTAATTTATGCAATTTTGGTTTTGTAGTTGTAGAAATAGATGTATAAGATGGTTCTAATATGTATTTTTCTATTTATATGTTCTTAATATAATAAGAAATCAATGCTGGAGAAGAATCTCTTCCTTTGGCAGGGATAGATAACTCAAGTTTGCAAAAACAGTATGCTAGTAAAAACCTTTTTCTAAAACCTTGTGCAAACAACTACAGAGCTTGTAAAAACAATTACAGAGTTATCTTCCTGATATGTCTGATCATATTTCTGTCTTCTATAAAGTAAGGACTAAATTTGTAAAGCATGACACACAAGTTCCTTTGAGATCTGGATCTAGTCATCTTTCATCTCCCAGAATCTAGTTTACATGCCAGCAATAGATCTCTCACACTCCTATGCTTTTATATATTCACCTTTCTGTGTGGCCACATTGTCTTATCTTCCTCCTACTCTCTACCCTACTCATCCTTCTACTGGTCAAGAATTATTCCTCTGAAAAACCTTTCCTGGTATCTCCGCCTTCTCCTGTGAAGTTAGTGTAGCTGGCATTAGTTAAATAGTATAATAATATATACTTCATAGAGTAAAAAAACAAAATGAAATAACTTATACAAAACAGCTAGGACAGTAAATCCTTCATTAATAGTAGATTTATTTGTAAAGTCAGTATTCTGCATGTATCTCTTTTATAGTTCCTGTATAAAATTGTAATTTTCAACTTACATGTCACTTTTCTCTACTATAATAAATTCCCTGAGAGCAAAGATTTATTTATTTTTATATAGTCTATGGTAGGACTGTGCCCACTAACAGTAAGTATTCCGTGAACACTGAATGAATGAATGAACGAAGCATTTTTTTGGATAATGAAATCAATTCTTAAAAAGGATTGAGGGTAAAATTTTTACCAGACAGGACATGACCAGTAGAAAAGACAGGACGCTCAAGAAACTTTTTATATTTTCCCCTGAAAAAAATGCTGAGCTGTACTATATCATATAAAAATCCATTTTGGAAATCTAACAGTTTTCTGGGCTGAGCTTTTTAGGGATTTATTCAGAAAAGGTAGGGAATCTATTAAGTTTTTTTCTCCCCCCACTCCCTCCCAATCAAAAGCATGTAGAGTTTCACATTCTGCTTTTGACTCTGGTCAAAATTCTGCCAGAATTGTAGTTACAGTAATAGTTAGTTCTAAAAAAAATAGACTTCACGTAAATAACTAGAGTTCATCTGTAGAAGAGTAGTTATCTGGTACTACATGTTTATGCAAAAATGAATGTACTGGTCAAGACTGGAGAGGTACACACTAGGAATGAGGGTGATGCTGGCTCTGACTCATGCTCCTACTGTTTATTTATAGCTTCTTATTAGTATGGAATTTATTTTATTTGGCAAAAATACAAGATTTCAACTGACTGAGAAAGAAAATGCCTAAGCATAAAACTTCTACAGCTGAATAATAACCTGTAACTCAGTGCTGTATCAACAGGCTCCCCAGGAGCTGGTGCAAGCTGAAACCAATCCAGAATTACAAATTTCATGAGCTGCTGACTTCACTGCTAAAAGTAATAGTGGTTGACAAAAGATTTTTATTCCTCTGTAGACACTTGCATTTATAAATGCAAAATTTACTAGTTGGGTTAAATTTTAAATATGTACAAAGAGTTACTTATTTTTTAAACAGTTTTCATCAGCAATGAAAATACTTAAAAGCAAACAAAAAAGACAAATTTTATATGCTTCAACCTGAAAAAAATTTAATTTCTCAATATTCATTTAAAATTACTCCCTATCCATTTACTCTGATTTTCCTTTTCAGCACTTATCACTAACTGCTATTGAATTACATTTATTTGTATATCTGTTTAGTGTTTGTCTCAAGAACTAAGCTCTACAAGAACAAGGGCTTTGTTTTGTGCATTGTTAATGTCTTTGCAGGAAGACCAGCCTGGAACATAATGCTACTCAATAATTATTCTGTTGGATTAATGAAAATAAAACTAGTTAAATCTCTTGAATGAATAATAATTCTTTCAAGACAGTTGTTGAAAGAGCGTTTTTAAAAATTATAAAAGTCAGGCAGTTATTCAAGTAACAACTTAGTATGAATAAAGTTTTTTGGATAATGAAATCAATTCTTAAAAAGGATTAAGGAGGGAAGTGGATGTGACTCAACTGATAGAGCGTCTGCCTACCATATAGGAGGTCCAGGGTTCAAACCCAGGGCCTCCTGGCCCATGTGGTGAGCTAGCCCACATGCAGTGCTGATGCATGCAAGGAGTACCATGCCATGCAGGGGTGTCCCCTGTGTAGGGGAGCCCCACACACAAGGAGTGCACTCCACAAGGAGAGCCACCCTGCATGAAAAAAGCGCAGCCTGCCTAGGAATGGTGCTGCACACTCAGAGAGCTGATGCAGCAAGATGATGTAACAAAAAGAGATACAGATTCCTGGTGCTGCTGAGAATGCAAGTGGACACAGAACAACACACAGCGAAAGGACACAAGAGAGCAGACAATGAGGGGGAGGGCAGGGTGAGAAATAAAATACATGTTTTAAAAAAAAAAAGGATTGAGGAAAGAAACATTTTATACTCTGAAGTCATTTCACACTTAAGTTTTTTTTTAAAGAACAGCAAGAGACTAATAGTTTAAAATTTTTTTGGATTTTGATATTTATCACTACCCATTCACCTTTTTAAAGTAGAGGTGTTTAATACTTTGAAAATGCTTATTACATCTTTTGGATATACTGATGGTGTATCAGTCATATGGCTCTTACCTAAAACAATGTGAAAAGATCAGATTAAAGACTACCAGTTTCTTTCCAATTATCAACCAATGTCACTAAATCCATCAGAATGAATGGGATATCAGGGCTTTTAATGTTGGAGTTTTGATGTTGGAGTTTGATGTTGAAGCTGGAGCCCCAGGGAGAGAGACAGAGTTGTTTGCCTGATACTCTACAGCTGACCTTGTGGAGAAAACAGGAGCTGAGCCCAGAGGAACCCAGGAAGCTTTAACCCTCATAGATGTCAGCAGCCATCTTGTTCCAACACGTGAAAATAGATTTTGGTGAGGGAAGTAACTTAAGCTTTATGGCCTGATATCTGTAAGTTCCTACCCCAAATAAATACCCTTTATAAAAACCAAGTGAAAAAAAATGAATGGGATATGATCAATTTAAACAAACCTTTAAAACAGCTGAAAACCTGGTATCTGCTGTTCCTCAGTCTTTTGTATGTAATCCAAATCTATAGTGTTTGTAGACGTCATGTGAAATGAGCACTGAATTAGAATCAATACAGGAAATATTTTAAAGAATTCCATTATTGCTTTTTCTAAAAGCTATTAGAAAAAGATAAATAAAATAAAAGCTATTAGAGGAGGCTATATAAACTATTGAGAGATATTCTTATTATCTGTTTGGAAAACCCCTTCCTTTCAAATTTATGACCACCTTCACCCCCATAAAGGGAGAAAGAGTAGGTCTAAATTATCTAAATTAAGCCTTTATAAACCCCGGTAGATAAGACAAAGTAAAGAAAAAGCCACTGTTGTAAATCTTACAGTTTAATACTTGCTGTTTCCAAACATGCTAATTTTGTCTTCTCTAAGTCTTTTGTTGATGGATGATAAGGAAAATAATACCATTAAAAGAAATTTTTATGAAAAATTGGTGGGGGAGAGTATCATGAATGATTATACTACATCCAAATAACAAACTCTTCCTCTCTTGTCCTAACCTTCTATGGATTCTTCAAACTATAGCCAAAAGCTTCAAAGGTCAAAGCCCTGATAATAGAGGGAAAAAAAATTGAATACCTACTATATGTTAAGTACTGTGCTAGTAATCAATTTATATTTTCATTTAAACTTAACAACCCAGAAGAGGTAACAATTAATATTTCTATTCATTTCTAGGACCCTGGGGCTCTGAAAAATATTTTCCTAAAATCTCTGAGTTTGTAGGCAGTAGAACAATGCTGGTTATCTGTCTCTAAAGCCTATGCTACATGATTATCTAAAAAAATGTATCAGCCCCCCCAAAAGTTATTTTCTCCAGCAAACTAAAGAGTAATTACTTACAGCTGAGTGGAAACGTTTTTTCTCTTATTTTTGAGTAAGGCTGTACAATATTACAGGATAAACTATCTATACTATGTGCTATTTTTCTACTTTCTTAGCCAATGCTTAGAATATGTATATGTATACATATGTTCATACACACACTCATACATATATACATATATACATACACATATACAAAGTGTGGCAGTTCAAATTTATTTTATGAATCCCAAAGAAGGAAAGATTATGCATGTGAGCGAATCCATTCCTGTGGGCATGAGACTTTCAATTGGACTATGTCAGTGAGGCATGACTCAGGTTGAGTTTCACCCTCTTGCTGGGTGTGATAAAAACAGACACACAGACACTGGAAAGGAAGCTGCCATTTTTGTTTCTCCCATGTGAGAGAGGACTAGAGGATTGTTTAAGCACAAAGCTCCCTCTTGGGTCCACAGAACAGCCCAAGAGACGCTTTATGTCTGATAGCTTACAGCTGAACTCTGGAAGAAAGCAGAAACAGCCAAGACAAATAGAGCCTGGAAAAAGAGATAAACCCTATCCCTATGCTGGCTGCTCACAGCTGAGCTCCCAGAGACAATGAGCCTGGAAAGGAAGGCTGAGATTTCAGCAGAGATCAGTGACCATCTTGCTTTGCTACATGCCTGTACAACAGGATCAACAGTAGCTGACTTTGATGAAAAAGCACCTCTTATGATGCCTCGATTTGAACACTGTAACCTTTTACTCCAAATAAATCCCCCTTATAAAAGCCAATCCACTTCTGGTACTTTGCATCGGCAGCTCTTTGGCAAACTAAAACACATATGTACATACATACGTATATTTAAGACACCTTTTAGGACTCTTCTTTAGCAGATCTCTTTTGCTAAACAAAGGAAAACAAACCACTAGTACATTAGACAAGAAGTAGAGGACAGTTAAATAAGGGTCTTATTTTTAGTCCCTCTTTCACTTACTTTTCTGAGTATTTCCTAGTGCTGTGATCTACACAGACACATGTTATGTGTTTGTCTAGCCTTGTCTGGTCTCCAAAATGTTGGTTTGGCAATGTCTTCTGCAACGCATTATACTTTTGCTATAATTATCTATAGTATATATTATGCTTCCAAAAAGTATATAAATAACATTTTATTGGTTAAGTATAAAGACTGGAAATTTGAGGTTGAAGTCCAATCACAGGATCATGTCTTAAGAAGTTCCACCAAAATGTATAACCTAACAAGAAAATCAGGGATAAAATGGAAAGCCTGGTATAACCTTTTTATCTTAGCTTTGTTTTAATTTTTCCTTTAAAAGCTACTGGATGAAAACATCACACTGAATATCATACAAGACTGGATATCAATATCCAGTCCATATGCAAAGAAATGAACTTTGATCCATCTATATCAAATACAAAATTAAATTTAAAAGGATCATAGAATACCATGTAAAACCTAATTATAAAACTGCTAGAAGAAACCATGGGAGAAAATCTTTGTGACCTCGGGTTAGGTAGAGATTCGTTAGACAACAAAAATATGATCCATAAAAGGAAGTCAATTAATTGGACTTCATCAAAATGAAGAATTCTTGCTCTTTGAAAAACATGAAGAGAATGAAAAAAGGGAAGCAAAAGCCTGGAAAAAAATGCCTCCAAATCATGTATGTGATAAAGGACTTGTATCTTGAATATATAAGGAACTCTTAAAACCCAATGATAAGAAAACAACCCAATAAAAATGGGCAAAAAGTTTGGACAATTTACAAAAGAAGCTATAATATATATCGATGACAAATAAGGACATGAAAAAATAGCCAACATTATCAGTATTAGGGAAATGTAAATTATAATCACAATGTGACACCACCACACACCTATTAGAAAGGCTAAAATTTAAAAAGATTGGTCATGGACATCTCTCCAAAGAAAATATAAAAATGGCCAGAAAGCAAATGAAAAGATGTCAATATCATTAGCCATCAGGGAAATGCAAATCACAACCACAGTAAGATACCATTTCTTACCCATTAGAATGACTGATCTTAAAAAAATATATACAGAAAATAACAAGGTTAGAGAGAATGCAGAGAAATAGGAATGCTAATTAATTGCTGGTGGGAATGTAAAATGGTATAGCTGCTGTGAAGGACAATTTGGCAGTTCTTGAGAAAGCTAAGTATAGAACTATAAAAACCCGACAATTTTACTACTACTAGGTATAGACCCAAAAGAACTGAAAGCAGGGACTTGAACAGATATATGAACAGTAATGTTCCTAGCAGCATTATTCACAATTGCCAACCAAAGTGTCCATCAACTGAAGAATAAAATGTTGTTTATATATACAATGGAATATTATTCAGCTGTAAAAAGGACTGAAGTTTTGATACATGTGAGAATATGATGGATAAACTTTGAAGACATCATGTTGAGTGAAATAAGCCAGGCAGAAAAGGACAAATATTATATAGCTTCATGGATTTTAAACAATGAGAATAAGCAAAGACAGAGAGTCAGAATTTAGAATATAAGTTACTAGGGGTCAGGGTGGGGATAGAGAATGGGAAGTTAAGGCTTAAAATGTATAGGACTCCTATTTGGAATGATGGAAAAGTCTTGGTAATAGATGACAGCACAATATTGTGACTGCAATTAACAGTACTTAAGTAGATATATATTTGAAAATGATTAAAAGGGGAAATATTAGATTGTATTTATGGTAATAGAATAAACATTTTTAAAAATCCATGGAACTATAATATGTAGTAAGACCTAAGTAAAACCATGGATTTTAATTAATAATACAATTATAAAAATGTATTTTCATAAATTGTACCAAATGTCCCACACCAATGCAAGGTGTTGGTGATGGAGTGGTATATGGGAATCCTAGATTTTATGCATTTTTGTTCTGAAAACTCACAATGTCTCTAATAAAGAAATAAAACAAACTGGTCATATCAAGTGTTGAGAAGGATGTGGAGGAATTGGAATTCCCATGTACTGGTGGTGAGAATGTAAAATCACTCAACCACTTTGGAAAACATTTTGGTGGTTTCTTAAAAAATTAAATGTACACAAACCATATAACCCAGACAATCCATTCCTAGGTATTTACTCAAGAAAATGAGAGCAAATGTCCCTATAGACATGTACACAAGTGTTCACAGTAGCTTTATTTACAATATCCCAAAGTAGAAACAACCCAAATATCCACCAACAGGTAAATGGATAAGCAAATTGTTTTATATCTGTACAACAGAGTACTACTCAGTAATAAAAAAAAGATTGAACTACTGGGGGATAGGGCAAGAAGGCAGCAGAGTAGAGGACTCCCAGAGTTAGCTCATCCTATAGTGTGGTTAGTAATAAATTAGGAGTTTTCTAAATAACCTGTTTGGAGGACCCGAGGGACCCAGAAGACCAGAAGAACATCCTGAAACATCCTTAGAAGAACAGTAGGAGGAGACTGCCCATCTCCAGTTAAGATTTGTGAGAAGGAAGCTGGAAGGACCTACACCAGCTTCTCTGGGCAAGTATAGTTGCTTTTGGCCAGTGCAGACTAGATTGTTGACACCTGTGGCTCCATCTCTGCCCCTGACAGAGAGAAGGAGGGACAGTTTTCCCTCAGCCTCTCCAGGCAACTGCAGTCACTTTCAGTCCACACAGACGAGACCATGGGCATACCAGTGGCTCCATCCCTGCCATGACAGAGAGGAGGGGCAGTTTTCCCTCAGCCTCTCCAGGCAACTGTAGCTGCTTTTGGCCCTTACAGACAAGACTACTACACACAATTGTGGCTCCATCCCTGTCCTTGGTGGAGAGGAGGGGAGCCAGTCCTTTATCAGTCTATCTGGGCAACTGTGGTCAGTTTTGACCAACACCTGTGGCTCCAATCCCTACCTCAGGCAGGAGAGACAGGGATATGGAGCTTTATCAGTCTCTCCGGGCAACTACAGATGGTCTTGGCCTGCACGACTTGGATTATTTCACACAGTTGTGGCTCTATCCCTACCCCCGCAAAGGATAAAAGTGGGAGAAGCTTCACTGGATCCTGGGGCAATGTGGGCAGCTTCAGCCTCCATGACTTACAGTACCTACTGCATCCTTGGCATCTACCCTGCAACCAGCAATGGAGAAAGGGCAAGAAACAGATGAAAAAGAGCTGAAAATTTTCAGATTGGCTAAAAATGAGCCATTATGAAGTTCCAAATTAAATTGAACCAAGTATCAAAGAGGGGCTGTAGCTCAAAGCCAATCAAACAGAAAGCCCCAGACTAATGACAGAAACTGAACCCAGAATATATCAAGAAAATCAGATGCTGAGATACCAACAAAAAATTATAATCTATACCAACAAACAAGAAGGTATGGCCAAAGGAGACTTTCAGGAAGATGGCAGATTAGAAAGACACAGGATTCTCTTCTTTCCCAGAAAAATAGCTAGAGGACAGGTAGAAATGGGCTGGAAAAAAATCTTCTAGGGTTTAGTATATCAGAGGAAGGCTGGACAACACCGAGAAGAGAGAGGGGCAAAGGAAAAGAATCTTGACTTGAAAACTATGCGTTAAAAGCCAGGGCCACTACTGCCAGCCTCCACACTAAGGAAACTAGAATTCTTAGGCTTCTGGGCCGGCTATAAACAAAGGGGGTTTCCATGGATCCACTGCCCCAGGAAAGGGAGAGAGAGGGACACAGCCTAAGGCTGACTCAGCTTTTGACCCACATACTTGGTCTTCTGTGTCCCAGGAGCCCTTCCAGGCTTGGTGGGAACACAACACCATTTGCCTTGGGAGCCAGCAAGGGACTAAAGAGATCCAACCTTTTCAATCTTCCTCTGTACTAACCAGGGCTGATTGTTAAGGATGCACCTCCCCAGGAAATGGGAAAGAAAGGGTGACTTTAGTTTTGACCCACACATTTGGTCGGCTGTGTTCCAAAAGCCCTTCAAGGCCAAGTGGGGCTATGCCATTGTTTGCTTTGGGAGCCAGAATGAGATTAAAGAAATCTGGGACTAAAGAGACCCAATCCTCTTAACCTCCCTCTCTACTAACCAGAATTGACAGTTGAAGACACAAAGAAGAATGGAATTATTTCCGACCTGGAAAAAGGGAGGAGGTTGCCAGCGAAGGTTGGAGAACTGTCTCAGAAAGTCTGAGAAAGAATCCTAGCTTCCAGGCAGGAACCTCTATCACACTGATCCAGTCTGTAATGCAGTGAACACACTCCAACCAGGCACTGAACTAAGAGGACTGCCAGGGCATGCCAGCTGCTGGCAGGCCAAGGAAGTGCATCAGAGGAAACAAAGTAAATAAGAGAGGTTTCTCCTGGCCTGTATAGCCTCCCTCCCCAAGGCCCTAGGAAGTAAGTCTGCATCCCATTATGGGTCCAGAGCCCAGTTTTGAACAACTAACAGGGGCAATCCTAAAGGCCCAGGTTGAAAGACAATATATTAAGACAAATGAAAACGAGAACACAACTTATCAAAACTTATGGGACTCAACTGATAGAGCATCTGCCTACCAGACAGGAGGTCTAGGGTTTGGTACCCAGGGCCTCCTGACCTGTATGGTGAGCTGGCCCATGTGCAGTGCTGCTGCGTGCAAGGAGTGCCATGCCACACAGGGGTGTCCCCTGTGTAGGGGAGCCCCACGAGCAAGGAGTGTACCCCGCAAGGGGAGCAGCCCTGTGGGGAGAAAAAAATCGCAGCCCACCGAGGAGTGGTGCCATACACACTGAGAGGTGATGCAGCAAGATGACACAATAAAAAGAGACACAGATTCCTGGTGCCACTGACAAAAATGCAAGCAGACACAGGCACACAGTGAATGGGCACAGAGAGCAGACAATGGAGGGGAGGGGAAGTGGAGAGAAATAAATAAAAATAAATCTTAAAAAAAAAAAGGGATACAGTGAAGACAGTCTTGAGAGGAAAATTTACAGCCATATATGCCTGTATTAAAAAAGAATAAAGAGCTAAAATCAAAGATCTAGCTGAACAACTTGAAAAACTAAAAGAACAGCAAATCAATCCCAAAGCAAGCAGAAAGAAAGATTAGAGCAGAAATAAATGAATTTGAAAAAAAGAAAAAAAAATAGAGAAAATCAACAAAACCAAAAGCTGGTTCTTTGAGAAAACCAATAAAATTGACAAACTCTTAGCTAGGCTAACAAAGTAAAAAAGAGAGAAGATGCAAATAAATACAATCAGAAGTTATGAATGACCCCACAGAAATAAAAAGGATAATAAGAGGATATTATGAGAAATTGCATGTCAACAAACTAGATAACCTAGATGAAATGGACAAATTTCCTAGAAATGCACAAATAACCTACACTTACACTACAAGAAATACAAGAACTTAACAAACCAGTTGCATATAAAGAGATTGAATCTATCATCAAAAATTTCCCAATGAAGGAAAGTCCAGGACCAGATGGCTTCACAGGTGAATTCTACCAAGCATTTCAAAAAGAATTAACACCAATACTGGTTAAACTCTTCCAAGAAACTGAAGAGAGCGAAAATTACCCAACACATTTTATGAAGCCAACATCATCCTAATACCAAAGCCAGATAAAGACACCATAAGAAAAGAAAATTACAGACCAATTTCTCTAAAGAACATAGACGCAGAAATTCTCAACAAACTACTTGCAAATTGAATCCAATAGTATATTAAAAGACTTAAACATCATGACCATGTGGGATTTATTCCTGGTATGCCAGGCTGGTTCAACATAAGAAATGCAATTAACGTAATATACCACATTAACAAATTGAAGGAAAAAAAACCACATGATCATCTCAATAGATGCAGAAAAGGCATTTGACAAAATTCAGCATCCTTTCTTGATTGAAAACACTTTGAAAGATAGGAATAGAAGGAAAATTCCTCAATATGATAAAAGGCATATATGAAAAACTCATAGCCAACATCGTACTCAATGGGGAAAGGTTGAAAGTTTTCCCTCTAAGATTGGGAACAAGACAAGGATGCCCATGGTCATCTAGTATTATTCAACGTAATACTAGAACTTCTAGCTAGAGCAGTGAGACAAGAAAAAAAAATAAAAATAAAGGCATCCAAACAGGAAAAAAGTAAAACTCTTATATTTGCAGATGACATGATCTTATACTTAGAAAATTCTGAAATGTTTACAACAAAGCTACTTGAGCTAATAAACAAGTTCAGCAAAGTGGCAAGATACAAGATCAACACTCAAAAATCAGTAATGTTTTTGTACACTAGTACTGAACAATTGAGGAGGAAATCACAGAAAAACTCTGTTTACAATAGCAACAAAAAGACTCAAATACCTAGGAATCAATATAACCAAAGAAGTACAGGACCTATATGCAGAAAACTACAAAACAATGCTAAAAGACGATGTAGACATATAGAAAGAAATTCCATGCGCATGGACTGGAAGACTAAATATCATGAAGATGTCAATCTTACTCATATTGATTTACAGATTCAGTGAAATACCAATAAAAATTCCAACAGCCTACTTTACAGAAAATAGAAAAGGCAATTATTGAATTCATTTGGAAGGGAAAGTACACCCAAATAGCCAAAAGCATTCTAAAAAAGAAGAGAAATATGGGAGGAATTTCACTACCTGACCTTGAAACAGATTACAAAGCTACAGGGGTCAAAACTGCATGGTACTGGCATAAAGATAGACAGATTAATCAGTGGAATAGAACTGAGAGTCCAGAAATAAACCCTCACCTCTATGGCCAACTAGTTTTTGACCATCGCTATCAAGTCCACATAAACACAACAAAATAGTCTCTTCACAAATGTTGATGGGAGAACTGGATATCCTTAACCAAAATAATGAAAGAGGACCCCTATCTCACTCTCTATACAAGAATCAACTCAAAATGGATCAAAGACCTAACTACAAAAACCAGGACCATAAAATTACTAGAAGAAAATGTAGGGAAATGTTTTAAAGACCCTGTGGTAAGTGGTTGTTTTTTGGACCTTACACCCAAAGTACGTGCGACGAAAGAAAAAAATAGATAAATGGGACCTCCTCAAAATTAAACACTTTTGCACCTCAGAGGACTTTGTCAAAAGGGTGAAAAGGCAGCTGACTCAATGGGAGAAAATATTTGGAAATCACATGTCCAATAAGGGTTTAATATGTATGATATATAAAGAGATGTTACAACTCAATAATAAAAAGACAACCCGATAAAAAATGAGCAAAAGACTTGAAAAGACATTTGTCCAAAGAAGAAATATAAATGGCAAAAAGAAAACATATTAAAAAATGTTCAACATCACTAAAGATTAGGGAAATGCAAATCAAAACTACAATGAGGTATCATTTCACACCTATCAGAATGGCCACTATTAAAAAGACAGAGAACTACAAATGTTGGAGAGGATGTGGAGAGACAGGAACACTTATTCATTGTTGGTGGGAATGTAGAATGGTACAGCCACTGTGGAGGGCTGTTTGCAGTTCCTAAAGAAGTTTATAGATTTGCCACATGACCCTGCAATACCACTACTGTGTATATCTACACACCGATGTTCATAGAGGCATTATTCACGATGGCCAAAAGCTGGAAACAACCCAGTTATCCATCAACCGATGAATGGATAACAACTGTGGTTTATTTACATGATAGAATATTATGCAGTTGTAAGACAAAATGAAGCTGTAAAGCATATGACAACATGGTTGAACCTGGGGGACACTATATTGAGTGAAGCAAGCTATACACAAAAAGGAAAAATACAATATGAATGCGCAACTATGAACTAAATATACTGTGTGACATATTGTATGATTCTATTTACATAAAATATAAAGATAAATCAATTTATAAAGATGAAATTAGATTAGTGGTTATGTAGGGTTGGGGAAGGTATGCTAAGAGAAGTGAAGTCTTTCTTTTTGGAGTAATGAAATAGTTCTACCATTTTTTGTGGTGATGACTGCACAACATTGTGATTATACTAAAAGCCATTAATTACATACTTTGGATAGATTGTATGGTATATGAATATATCTCAATACATCTGCTGAATAAATAAATAACTGCAAGAACAGACAGAAATAGAGGATATGTACAGCAGGGAAAACATAAAGATATTAAGAGGTGAAGAATTCTCTTGTTTACTTGTTTATCTGTTTTTTGTTTATTATTATTATTGAAATAATGAAAATGCTCTAATAATGATTGAAGTGATGAATGCACAACTATGTGATTACAGCAAAATAGCATTGACTATATACTTTGGACGATCTGTAAGCTTTATTAATATATACCAATAAAACTGATTTGTTTAAAAAAAAAAAAGAAGGTATGGCCAAAGGATACAAGTTCAGCCTCTAGATGATATAAAGGAATTGGGACAAGTCATCACAGATGACTTAAAAAATTCAGTGAGATGGTTAAAGAGATTAAGGATGTTAAGAAGACACTGGGAAAGAACAATGAAGAATTTGAAAGCATATATAGAAAAATAGCAGGTCTTATGGGAATGAAAGGCACAATACATGAAATTAAAAATACACTGGACGCAGGAAGCAGATGTAGTTCAAGCGACTGAGCTCCTGCCCACACATGGGAGGTCGGGGTTCAGTTCCCTGTGCCTTCTAAAGAGGATGAGCAAGACAGTGAGCTAATGCAACAAGATGATGCAACAAGAGACACACACAGGAAAGCATAATGAGAAAGACAACAAAGCAGAGAGCAGAGGTGGCTCAAGTAATTAGGTGCCTCCCTCCCACATGGGAGGACCCAGGTTAAGTACCCAGTGCCTCCTAAAAAAAGATGACCAGCACACAACAAAGAGACACAGCAAATGCAAACAATGAGTGGGTAGGGAAAAAATAAATAAATCTTAGATACACTGGATGCAGATAAGAGCAGATTTGAAGAGGCAGAAGAAAGGATCAGTAAGCTGGAAAACAAAGCCTCTGAAAGTAAACATACAAAAGATGAAGAAATGAAAATATTGAAAAGGGCCTCAGGGAACTAAATGAAAGCAAGACATGAAAACACATGGGTTATGGGTGTCCCACAATGAGAAGAGAAAATGGGCAGAAGGAATATTTGAGAGAATAATGGTAGAAAATTTTCCAACCCTATTGAAGGACAAAGGTACTGTGTCCAAGAAGCACAACGTACTTCCATCCAAATAAATCCAAATGGACCCAATCCAAGACACATACTAATCCAAATATCAAATGCCAAAGATAAAGAGAGAATCCTGAGAGCAACAAGAGAAAAGCGATTCATCACATACAAGGGATGCCCAATAAGATTAAGTGGTGATTTCTCCTCAGAAACCATGGAGGCAAGAAGGCAATGTTATGATATGTATAAGATATTGAAAGAGAAAAACTGCCAGCCAAGAATCTTATATCCAGCAAGATTGTCTTTCAAAAATGAGGGCGAGTGTAGAATATTCACACAAAGACAGAAACTGAGAGAGTTTGTAATCAAGAGATGGCTTTGCAGGAAATACTAAAGGGAGTGCTATAGCCTGAAAAGAAAAGACAGGAGAGGCTTGGAAGACATTCTAGAAATAAAGATTTTATCAGTTAAAGTACCTAAAAGTATAATAAGAGTAGCGAAAATAAGATATGATAGATAAAACACAAAGGTCAAAATGGGTGGAGTAAGAACTACCTTTACAGTAATAACATTGAATGTCAATGGATTAAACACCCCAATCAAAAGATAAAGGCTGGCAGAATGGATAAGAAAATATGATCATTTACATGCTGTCTACAAGACACTATCCTTAGACCCAGGGATGCTAACTGACTGAAAATGAAAGTCTGGAAAAAGACATTCCTCACATGCAGTAACAATAACAACAACAACAAAAAAGCTGGAGTAGCTATACTTATTTTAAATGAAATAGACTTTAATAGTAAAGCTGTTATTGGAGACAAGGAGGGAAATTACACATCAATAAAAAGGAAATTTACCAGGAAGAAATAATCATAAATGTATATGCACTTAATCAGATGCCCCAAATTACAAGAGGCAAAGAATGGCAAAACTGAAAGAAGAAAGAGATGTCTCTACAATAATAGTTGGAGACTTTAAAATACAACTTTCATTATTGGACAGAGGATCAATAAAGAAACAGACAGCTTGAATAATATGATAAATGAACTAAACCTAATAGATATATACAAAACACTGCTCCCCAAAATAGCAAGATATACATTCTTCTCAAGTGCTCATGGATCTTTCTCCAGGATAGGCCATTTGTTGGCCTCAATAAATTTTAAAAGATGGAAATTATACAAAGCACCTTCTCTGATCATAAGGAAATAAAGTTGCAAATCAACAATAGGCAGAAAAAGGGAAAATTCACAAATACATGGAGATTAAACAACCTCTTAATAATCACTCTTAAACAGACCCTCACATCTATGGTCAAGTTATTTTTGACAAGGCTTTCAAGCGCATTGGCCAGTACAGAATAGTCTATTCAAGAAATGGTGCTGTGAGAACTGGATACCCATAGACAAAAGAAAGAAAGAAGACTTCTATCTCACACTTATTAAATAATTAACTCAAAATGAATCAAAGACCTAAATATAAAGGCTAGAATCATAAAACTCCTAGAAGAAAATGTACAGAAACATCTTTAAGACTTGGTGGTAGGTGGTGGTTCTTGAAACTTGCACCAGAAGTATGAGCAATGAAAGAAAAAATGGATAAATGGAACCTCCTCAAAATTAAACACTTTTGTGCTTTAAAGGACTTTATCAAAGGTAGCCCACTCAATGGGAGAAAATATTTGCAAACTACATAGCTGGTAAGGGTTTTATTTCCATGCTATGTGAAGAGATCATACAAATCAACAATAAAAGGGCAAGCAATCCAATTTTAAAATGGGAAAAAAAGCACAAACACACAAATTTAATAAAAGAACAGCAAAAATAAAAAAATAAAAATGGACGAAAAGAGGAAATATAAATGGTGAAAAAGCACATAAAAATGTTCAATATCACTAGGACAACTACAATGAAATATCATTTCATACCTCACAGTATGGCCATTATTGAAAAAAAACAGAAACCAAGTGCTGGAGAGGGTGTGGAGAAATAGATCACTCCTTTACTGTTGATGGGAATGTAGCATGTTAACAATCTCTGTGGAAGCCAGTTTGGCAGTTCCTCTGGGAGCTAAATATAGAACTTCTGTATGACCCAGCAGCCCTCTACTAGGAATATACTGAGAAGAAGTGAAAACAGTGACACACATGGATATTTGCACACCATGTTCATAGCATTATTCACAATTGCCAAAAGATAGACACAACCCAAGTGTCCATTAACCATGGAATGAATAAACTAAATGTGGTATAGATATATGATGGAATACCATGCTGCTGTAAGAATGAAATTGGGATATATATGATAACATGGATGAACCTTGAGGACATTATGCTGAGTGAAATAAGCTAGACACAAAAGGACAAATATTGTTATGTTCTCACTAATATGAGCTAAGTACAAAGAATAAACACATGGAGTAAAAACCTAGAGTATAGGTTACTAGGTGATAGAATGAGGGTTGAGAAGGGGTACCAATGCTTAATGTATGTAAAATTTTAATTAGCTTGATTGTAAAAACATGGAAATGGATAGAGTTGATAGCAACGCATTATAGTTAGTATAACTAGCACAGCTGGTTTATAAATGGGATTGTGGATGAAAAGGGTAGTTTATGGATGTAAATGTCACTTGAAAGAAAGCTAGAGAATAATCTAGGGACTGAATAACATAATGAACCCTGAGGTGAATAAGGACTGTGGGTTAACAGCACAAATCTGAAAATGTTCTTTTATGAACTAGAATAAATGTACTTCACTATTACAAGTGGTAAGATTATAGTGGGGCATGGGAAAATACAATTAATGTAACTTATGGACATTGTTAACAGCAATTTTGTTAACAGCAATATTGTAATATATTTGCATTAATGTCAAAGAAGGTATTATATTAAAACTAAGGGTCAGTAATAGGGGAGTATGGGTTTTTTTCTTTTGGATTAAGGGAAATATTCAAAAATTTACTGAGATGATGACCATATAACTCTATGATAAAAGTGAGAGGCAATGAGTGTACACTTTGGATAGACTGTCCAAGGCATGGGACTGTATAACACAGTGAACCATGAGACAGAAGATGGACTGTGGTTAATAGTACAAATATGAGAGTGTTCTCTTATGATCTATAACAAATGGACAATACTAATACATGATTTTAATAATAGGGGTGTATGGGAAAATATATCAAATGTAAGCTATGGACCACAGACAGTCGTAATAGCCTGATAATGTTCTTTCATAATCTGTAACAAATGTTCCACAACAACGCAAGGTGTTGGTGGAGAAGTGATGAATGGGAATTCTGCATATTATTCATGATTGTTTTGTAAACTCAGAAATTCTCTAATAAAAAATATATATTAAAATTTTAAAAAAGTGAACAGAAGGCATTCACCGATACTACTACCTTGCATGTTTATATTCCTAAATGAATTTCACATACGTGGGCTGTTTCATTTTCTGTCTACAGTAGAAAAGCTCCTGTGATCATCCTTTTATTTATTTATTTCTACTTTTTGAAGATACACAGATCACAAAAAATGTTAAATTAAAAAATATAAGAGGTTCCCATACACCCTACACCCCACCCCCCACTCTGCCCACATCAACAACCTCTTTTATCATTGTGGCACATTCATTGCATTTGGTGAATACATTTTGAAGCGCTGCTGCACCGCATGGATTATAGTTTACATTGTAGTTTACACTCTTCCCCAATGTTTTCAGTGGGTTATGGCAGGATATATAATGTCCAGCATCTGTCCCTGCAAAATATCATTTAGGACAACTCCAAGTCCCGAAAATGCCCCCACATCACATCTCTTCTTTCCTCTCCCTACCCTCAGTGACTACCGTAGCCACTTTCTCCACATCAGTGCTACAGTTTCTTCCATTACTAGTCACAATCTTTCTATAGTAGAACACCAGTAAGTCCACTCTAATCCATATTTTATTCCTCCATCCTGTGGACCCTAGGATGGTGATGTCCACTCCACCTCTATATCAAGAGGGGTCTTAGATCCCACATGGTTGATGGATGTGATTCTCCTGCTTCGAGTTGTAGGCACTCTTGGTTCCCAGGTGTGGTGGTTGACCACCTTCACCAACTTGACAGCTAACCTGGGTAACTCCAACTAACTGGAGAGTAGGTATTGCAACTCTGCTGAGGCTCAGGGCCCAGTCGGCACACGGCCAGTCTAGAGATTCAAGTCTCCTGAGTATACACCAACCCTGGCACCAACCACAGCTTCAGTAAAAGTGACAGAAGAGGCATGTTCAGAAAGGTCACATCTGAGTCCAATTCTATCACACTCAGAAACAGAAAATACAAAGTAGGGCTCACTGACAAGGAACTGAACTCCAGAGCCATCTGCCATGACTGTAGAACCTGTCTATCTCCATAGCCCTTAGGAGCACTAGTACCTGGGGTTGCATCTCCTTTGGCTGTCTCCGGGATCCTGCTGAGGCGTGCATAAGCACAACCCCTCTGACAACCTTCCGATTCTTTTTTGAAGACTCTTAGCTATATAAACACATTTGTCTTTACCATTTCCCCCTTTTATTCAAGGTCTTTTTCCAGTTGAATCATCTGTTAGTGATTGGTAGTCATCCCACTAGAGAGGCTCATTCTCGGAATCATGTCCCATGCTGGGGGCAAGGTAATGCATTTACATGCTGAGTTTGGCTTTGAGAGTGGCCACATTTGAGCAACATGGAGGCTCTCAGGCACCCTGCAGCTCTAGGTCTAGTTGAAATTTCAGGCACACAGGCTCATAAGCATAGTCATCAGTATCAAGGGCTCATCATTGGACCATCCTTCTTCACTGGTCTTTGCCATTGTACTTGGGGGATTGTTGCTGTTCCACTGAGGAATGTGACAGAGCTCCCTAGCTAGGAACTCAGCACTCCCTCCATTGTTGTTTGTAACTGTAACTACTATAAGAAATGAAAGAAATTGCCTTGCTGCTGTACATACAGGGCAACACCTAGTACAGTGATGAAAGGCAAAATGTAAAAAACAAAGTTTTATGATATTTTTCATTTTTTAATACCCCAATTTATTTTCTTTATTTTAGTTTTTCTAAATTCATATGTATTCTATTTCTAATCTTCAAACCTATCATTACTATTTCATTTTCCTATTAATTGAATTTGGCAATATAATAGGCTTCATTTTTAAAGAAGTTTTGGACCACAGAGGGGTTCAACTATGGCAGGGGAGGAATGCTGGTGTACGGTGTTATTGATGGAGGACACATGGTTGGGAGGGAGTTATCCAGGGCATGTATGGAGGGCATATAAAAATGTTCAGATATTTGTTGGGTATTTTCATAGTAGTTACAGATTTTCCTTTTTAAATAGTAAAAAAGTGATTCTCAAAAATAATGGTGAGCATTATTAAACATTTATTCTATATGGGCTTGAAAAAAAATGAACTACTGATAAAAGCAACAACATGGATGAATCTCAAAATAATTTTGCTGAGTGAAAGAAAACAAAAGTATATATGATATTTTATGAAAATTTTAGAAAATGCAAACTAATTTAATTAACAAATTAGATCAGTGGTTCCCTAGTGACAAGGAAGAGAACTGACAGGGAGGGATTACAAAGGGTCAGCAGGAAACTATTAAAATGTTTGAATATAATGGACATGGTCATTATCTTGACTGTGGTGATGGTTTCACAGATGTATACATGTCAAAACTTATCAAGTGTGCAGTTAAATTTGTGCAGTCATGCTTCAATTCCTCAATAAAGCTGTTATATATGTTTTTTTTAAAAAAAAACCCTAATCTTCACCTCAAAAAAAAACAACCACATACAACTGTACAGCATACAAAGTTTTACTATCAATTTTAATGGCTTAACTATGTGAGGAGCTCCACTGACCTGCTCTCCTGTGAAACTCTTGAAAACTATAATATAAACAAACAAACATTTCCTCTAGTAATGTCCAAAGGGCAAATAGACAATGATGAAATATCTATTGAAGAAAATCTATGAAAATTTGCTAAAAAAGGAAGTGTTTCCTTCCCTTTCCTCCCAGTCCAGCAAGGCAGTGACAATCTTCTGAGTCTGCTGTAGCCAAGAAGATGGGGGGATCCCTTCTCCTTACCCGGCTTCCAGTCAGAGGACCTTCTTCCTAGAGGAGGATGTCAACTTTTCTTATTCTGTCCCCAGCTACCTGTTGCTGAGATGAGGTCCTAGGCAAGGGCAGTTGCGAGGCAGGAGCTCCCTTCTGCTGCCGACCTCCCAACAGTGGAACAGGGAACTCTACGTTGGCCACAGTGCTGAAAAGACTAAGATCCTGATCTCTCTTGCCCCAGCTTGTGAGGCTTCACACTGGGAAAGGTAAGCTGGGAAGCTGCCCTTTCCCCTCCACCAAGCACTCAGATTGTACAGTGGTGGTGTCACTAGAAGCTTGCCATTATCAGTATCTTAGTTTCCTAGCTACTTAAACAAACACCATAGAGTCATACAAAGGGTTGGCTTAAACAATTAGAATTCACTGGCCCTCAGTTTTGAGGCTAAGAGAAATCCAAAATCAAGGTATCAGCAAGGTAACATTTTCTCCCTGAAGGCTGTGGTGTTTTGGGGCTGGCTGCCAGCGATGTATGGTCCTTTGCTTTTCTGTTACATTGCAGTGCACATTGTGATGTCTTCTTTTTCCTCTGGGTTCTGTTGACTTCCAGCTTCTTCCTGTGGCTCTCTGTATATATATATTTGAATTTCATTCTACCTATAAAGGACTCCTATAATCTGGATTAAAGCACAACCTGATTCAATTGATCATAAATTAACTGAAATAGCATCTTCAAGAGATCCTGTTTATAATGGGTCCACACTCACCAGAATGCATACCAAGACCAAGAACATGTCCATACTGGGTAAACAATCCAATTCAAAGTCCAGAGAGTCCTTGCTTAGAGATTTTGCCTCATAGAGAGGCAAGCCATAAAACAGCTCAAAAATCTCTTCCCAAAGGAACTGACTCAATTTGTACCGAACATGGAAAAGTTCAAGTTTAAAAGGAGGTTGCAGTAAAAGGCAATTCGGAAGAGACCCAAGGTACAGGCTCAACTGTAGGATGGCTACTTTGTAGGAGAGAACCAGGGAATAAAAAAGCTTAGAGGCAGCCTCCTGGTTTAAAACAAATAGCAAACACTACTCCAGAAACTGTTCTTTCAAAGAAGCCAGAATTTAATTGGATTAGTTGATAGGGCAATGTTTGCCCAGGGCATGTTTGAAAACAGCTGCACAAGCATCTGGCAATTAGTGCAATTTAAAAACTAGATGTGGTCAGAGAAAAACAGAAAGAATGCCCTACCAAAACTCCTATTATCTCAAGATGACTGTGGACATATCCAAACTTGGCCCTCTGTAAAGAGCAACATCAGCTGTTTAACATGGTGGAAGGGTAAATGGACTATAGTAAAATAATACAGCAGGTCACTAAACAGTAAACAAACAACATTAACGAGTCTGGGGAGGAGGAGCAGTATGCAGAGGAAATCATAATTAAAGAGGTAAAAAGAGGTATGATGACAATGTTACATCAAATACAGAGTATCAATAAAGATAAATTATTAAAAAATCAAATGGAAATTCTGGAATTGAAAAGTATAATAACTGAAATAAAAATTCACTAGAGGACTCACCAGTAGATTTGAATTGGCAGAAGAAAACATAAGTGAACTTGAAAATAAAACTGATAGATTATCCAAGCCAAAGAAGAAAAAAGAATAAAGAAAATGAAGAGGACTTCAGAGAAATGTGGGATACCATTAAACACACCAACATATGTGTAATGGCAGTACCAAAAGGAAAGGAGAGAGACAGGTGAAGAAAAATATTTAAAGAAATAATGGCTGAAAACTCCCCAAATTTATTGAAAAGCAATAACCTACACATTTAGGAAGCTTGACACATAACAGAAATGGAGAGAATTTCTTGCTAGCAGACTTGCCTTACAAGAAATAGTTAGGAAATTTCTTCAAGTTGAAAGCAAGTGACCCAAGATGGTGATTTGATTCACAGGAAAAAAGATACCAGTAAAGGTAATTATGCAATTACCAAGACAGTTTAAAAACAGACTTTTCTCCTTTTTCAACTATTTCAAAATCAATTGTATAAAATCATACAAATATATAATGTATTGTTGGGCCTATACCTATAAGAATATAAAGTATGTGTGATATATTTACCAGTAAAAGTGCAAAGCTGTATTAAGAAAATAACTACAGATGATACAGTAATAATTATAACAATGTACTGTTGGGTTTCTAACATTGATAGATGTAATATGCATAACATTAATACTCAAAAAGGGTGAATAAGGCTACAGAGGAGTAGAATTTCTATCTATCAGTGGAACTGAGCTACTATAAATCTAAAGCTAATTCTAATAAGATGTGTATGGTAAACCCTAGAGCAATCACTAAAAAGAACCTCCAAAAATATAGTAAATATATCACTAGAGAAATTAAAAGGCTACATTAGAAAATATTCGCTTAATGCAAAAGAACGCAGTAAAGGAGAAATAGAGAAAGGAAAAAAAAGAGACATACAGGAAAAAACTATGGCAGACACAAATCTAACTATATTAATAACAACATTATTAAATGACTCAGAGGAATTGGCTCACCACCCTGAGAATTTTGAAGACTTGATATTATTCATGAGTTATAATAAATTCTTTGTGTCCATGGCTATTCTATTTACAAGTCTAGGTATACAGATTATTTTTGTTTGTTTGTTTTTTGTTTGTTTGTTTGTTTTTATTGTTATTTTATTTACATTTGGGGAAATCACAGGGGTCAGCACATCCGGAGTGCAACAGATAAGCCTCGCCCTGGGAAAACCACCTTCGTGATCATGGTATCTCCCCTGCCAGGTAAGTATGGTATAGAGATTATTGAACAATCATTTTTCAAACATAAAACAAGTTTAGCGTTTACAACAGAAAAGTCTAAATAGAAAAAAAAATTTATGTTAGCTAGCAATCTCTTAGAGTGCCAAGGAGCAAATGACTGAATCCCTTAAAACCACATAACAATAACTCATATTTAACAAGAGGTTTATGATTAAAAGCATCTGATCTCAAGGATCTGATATGCCACATACAGAATCCATAATAAAATCCATTCACATAAAAACACTCTTCTCTAAGAGAAATTCTAGAGCACCAATGATTAAAATAGGATCTATTTTGGCTAAACTACTTCTCTTTTAAGACATAGCAAATTTATATATATATATGTATGTATGTATAATTTCCAACATGTTGGGAATTTCAGATATTGTTTAAAAAGAAACCAGAAACTGTTAAGGCCTATTTATTCTATTTCCTGGTTTGAAATCTGAAGTTATATTATAATCTTTCAGACCACCTGGTTATTCTTTAGTATATGGAAGTATAACCTAATAGAGTGCTTGATTTACAATCAGGCAATAAACAAACAGAACCTTTTTTTAATGGTTATGAAATAACTCCAATAAAACTGACCAGCAGGTTTGTCAAAGAAACATGGCTTGTGTTAGAGTGTTAGAGTAATTTTGCTATTTATGTATTTTGCAATAAATCCCAAAGAAGCACCAGAATGTAAAGAAAAATATCACTGCATTAGATAAAAATACCTCAATTATTGTCCTAGTTCTATTGCTTACTATTTTATGTCCTTGGACAAGCCACTTAACTTAGACAACCACTTAACTTCTTTGCCTCAGTTTTTCATCCATAATATAGAACCAAGAATACTTACTTTATTATATATAAGGAACTAATGAGAGATATATGTGAAAAAGGTTTGTAAACCATAAATGCTGTATACATTAAAGGTTCTAGTATTTGTATATACATGAGATGAAGCAGTAAATGGATATATAATGAGAATTTTATTGATGTAACCATGAAGTAAACCTAGGTTAAATAGATACTCAGACAACTCTGTTCTATTTTGCATAATATACTTTAGATATTATGGTGGCTTGGAGTTAGGTATCCCAGAAAAATATGTTCTCAAACTTAACCCATTCCTGTGGATGTGAATATCTACAAATACGATAAGGCTACTTCAGTTAAGATGTGACTCAAATGAATTAGAATGGATCTAAATCCTATTACTGAAGGGAAGGCCACACAGAGAGAGAAAAGCCTCAAGGAGCAGCCAGAAGCTGGAAGTCAATGGAAGCCAGCAGAGAAAGGAGAAGACAGGAGAGGCTGTCATGTGCATTGCCATGTGACAGAAAAGCCAAGGACCAAGGATCGTGGGCAGCCAGCCCCAGAATGCCAGTCTCTTGGGAGAAAGCATCCTCTTGTGATGTCTTGACTTTTCCTAGCCTCAAAATCATGAGTCAATAAATTTCTGTTGTTTAAAGCCACCTAATTGCATAGTATTTGAATTTAGCAGCCAGTAAACTAAAAGAGACTTGAATGAGAAAATGTATTTCAAAGTAAATTAAAAATTATAAAAAATTCTAAAAGAGGGGTTTTAAAAAACCCTTTTCTGAGGCAAAATTTATTTTTATTAAGTACATGTATCTTTCCCCACTCATTTACTCACATTTTTTTCTAGCTAGAAAAGAATTTAGCTTTTATTTAGAAAGGCCATGAAAGAAGAGATAAGGAAGTGGCCAAACACTAAGATCCATATGTATGCTCATGTGATGTCTAGAAACAAAAGTAGGAGCTATAGCCTTTTGAAGTAGAATGAATAAACTGATTTCCATTTTTTCCCCCTTCCCACGACTCACTTGCACTGGCACTGGCTCACCACGCAGGCACTCTTGCCATGTGGGCAGTCAGCTTGCGACGTGGGCACTGGCTTGCCATGCAGGCACTGGCTCACCACATAGGCACTGGCTCACTATGCAGGCACACTCTCTCCTCTTCACTCTCACCGGGAGGCCCCAGAGATCGAACCTGGGTCTTCCATATGGTAGGCAGAAGCCCCATCCCTTGAACCACATCCGCTTCCCAAAACTGATTTCCTTTGATTACTAGGGAAATTCTTCCAGCTTCTGATGAATTTATACAGAAACACACTAAAAAAGATCTAAGAAATAAGTAATGCCATTAAGAAAATACAAAATATCATGCCATTTTTCTAAGCATGGATTAATCTAGGTATTGGGTTAGGAAATATCATTGCTAGTCTGTGATGGTCATCTACAGGAATAAAGCTCCTCTTTTTGTGTGTGTGAACAAATAAGACCATAAGTCAACCTTTCTGCAATAATCTGAGCCTTTCCTACAGCTTCTCTTTTAAAAGTTTCTGGCTTATGCTACTTAAATGTGTACAGACACCAGATATCATCCCTTCTCAATAAAAAAAAGAAGTGAAGTCTAACAAATAGCCATCCCAAGATATTTCTGCCAAATATTAAAGAAGAGGATGCAAGTATCCTCAAAGCTCTCTCTTATGAACTAAAACACTGCTAAATATTTCACCCAGGTAGCTTCTGAAGCTCTAGAGATTTGATTCAGGGATAGAAAATAAAGCTGATGCATCTCTAGTTAATATAACCATAAATGTACAAAAAGAGGTTCTCTCTAAACTTTCTGCTGGAATTCAGTACTGTTTATATTATTTCTTCAATCAGTAAAATAGATTCAAATTCCTTTAAGCAAAACAGATGGAAAGCATCCTTTAAATAATTATGAAAAACAATAAAATTCCATCACTTGTGATTTCTCCTAGTAAACTATACCTAATATTATTCTATTCAAGAAACACTAAGTAGCTGGCGTTGTGCTGAGTATCAAGGGTGGTATTAAAAAGCATATGACATGTCTGCTTTCAGAAGGCCTACAACGTAGACAAGACTTTTAGATTAAAACGTTACTGGTTAATAAAAAAGAATTTTTTAAAAATCAGGCTATGTGGTGGAATAAGCAGATTATGATGCTCTATGGACCCACCACATAATTTTCTGAGAAGAGTGGCCCCAGGCTGTGTTTTCTGTATAAATTTGCTGGCTTACAAAGCCAAAACATGCATTTAATGAAACCAACTCCATTTCCCTGGTCACAGATGAATGGACCATGATCATAAGCCAACACTGCCATAGCAATTTTACTAATGGGATGGTGACTAATTAATCCCAATTAGATTCTCCTTCCGTTGGGGAGTGGGGGTGGGTTGATTGCACAATGTGTGAAAAGGACTACAGTGGAGCTACTGGAGCTGTTGTTGAATAAGGAATGACAATGAGCCACTATTCCAGTTCCCCATGAGGACTATTGTACATTCTAGGTGATGAAACACAAACACACAGGGACTATTTACCTGCTGAGCCAGTTTCCTGTGCTTCCTCAATTCCCATATCTTATAAGTCTCTATTATTTAAGGTTATCCAGGTAGGCCTTGTCCTTACAATCCCTGCCATATATGTGATACTGCTAGTATATTTTTTATAAGGAACCAATAAGGAATGAAATTCCCAAATATGGTACCATATCTAGAATACATACGGAACTCAGAGAGAGAGGGAGAGAGAAAAATCTCTGACACAGTAATACACCTCAGATTCTCCTGTTACATTATATATGTATTTGAAACAGATGAAAATATACTCTTAGAGGTCAACTTTTGATTTGAGGGACAGGTAGTAAACAGAAAATTTTAAAAATGAGAAGTTTCCCAGAAGTAGATATCCACCTCATTTGAAAAAGAAATCTCAAGCAAGAGCAGATAATATAGCAAACTAATATTCACAGCCAAATGAATCAAAGAAAATCAGTTCTTAATGGGAAACTGCCCTAGGAAATAAAAAATACTTTTCTCGAGATATAAATGAATGAAAGAGCAACATCTCTAAGGATTGTATTTCAACTTTTATTGGAGTTATAGATAAAGTAAATATAATTTTCTTACCTTTTTTCTCTGTGTTGTCTTTTCCCTCTCCTTGGAAACATTTTCTTATCTAACTTGACTTGAGCTTTCCTGAGTATTTGTTTCTGTCCCATGCTCTTGAATTCATTCTGTTATATTCTTTAATCCACCCATCCCTCCCTAAGTAGATCACATGAGAGCATAAAGGAAAAAAACCCATTAAACTCATTTTAAAATTAATATATCAATTATAACACACTTAAAGTTTTTTTCCCACCTCCCACCCTTCAAATAATACCAGAGGTCATGGAGAGGAGAAAAGGGCAAAATATGTACAGGAAAGGTTATGAATACCTGGAACTAAACAAGAGTAAATTAGGTTACTGTATAGGAGGTAAAAACTGTTAAAGGAAAGTCAAAAGGACAGAAAAAGACTGAACTTTTGTCGGGATGACTAGGTTCATACGCATTTTTTTTTTTGCTGACTTACAACAGGAACTCAATAGTTGTCTAAGATACAATCTGCTATGGAGAAAATAATTTCAGCACTTCAACTTTAATGAGATTTAGATTGCAGAAGTGCTGGGTATGAAGGCATTTAAGTTTGAAAGACAACTGGATAACTAATAATCATAACAGAAAACTTCCAAACAGTCAATGACTACACTTTTTTAGACATTAAATTATTTTGTTAAATAAATGTGCAACTACAAAATAAAACTATATTTTATTATATAACTTGAGTATTGGCTCTGGTATAAATGTCTAGCTTATGTTAGCAGAAACCCAGAGCTTCAGAATCTCTATTTCTGATTTTCAATGCAAATATACACTATCAATTACAATGATTTCTTTCTGTCAATGACATTACAATTCTAAGTTGGGTAGAAAATCCACATCCTTCACAAGAAATGATGCCACTTATCTTTTTATGAAACTGCTGGGAGAATATTTTATGTTGAAAGATGGAAGAGAGTAACAAGCATGAGGTAATTGATTACATCTACTTCATTTTCATTTTAACAGAGCCAAAAAAAAAAAAAAAACAATCCAGGCATTTAAGAACTTAAATTCCTATCCCTCAACAGAATTTATGGTCATCATCATAAAAACTAACTTCATTTTCTCTATTGTAAAATCAAAACAACAATAAAAACTCAAAAATGAATGTTGTCTATATTATCTCATTAAGTTCAGGTTTATCCTTACTTTTCCTTGATATAAAATACCAAGATGTGATAAATCAGTAATTAGGAAATGAAAAGTCCAAACAGATTGTGAGATTTAGTTCCTACCATTTTTCTAAACATAAGAAAGATTGTTGGGAAGCGGATATGGCTCAAGCGATTGAGCTCCCATCTACCGTATGCGATATCCAGGGTTCAATTCCTGGGGCCTCCTCGTGAAGGTGAGCTGGCCTGAGTGGAGAGCTGGCCCATGTGGAGTGGTGGCCCACACAGGAGTGCTCACCTGTGTGGCAAGCTGGCCCAAAAGGATAGCTGGTGCAGCAAGATGACACAACAAAAAGAGACACAGAGAAGAGACAGTAAGAGATACAGCAGACAAGGGAGTTGAGGTGGCAGTAAGAAATTGAGCACCTCTGTCCCATTCCAGAAGGCCCCAGTGTGGGAAACAAAGGCATGTTGTTTTCCATGGAAGCAAGTTACTTTCTGACCACTGGGTCATGCTGTCCCTAGAGATATACGTGCAGGTGGCTAATCTCTCTGGGAAAAATAACATTCCAGCAGAACCCAGACTCGATATCTCAAGTAACCTGGGCAACAAGATTAATGAGTATATTTGTTTCAATAATATAATAAAACATTATGAGTTTTAGTAACTATCTTATCCACTGTGCACTGTGTTATTTAGAATGAGGTAATGGGAATAGTTAGCTAGAATAGTTGCTGGTTCTCACAATTGCTTGGGGTTTATAAAGAAACCCCTGAAATTAATAAACTTGTCTGATGAGCTTGAGGCTTCAATGCTCGCAGATCCCCTGAACCCAATCTTTCTTTATCTTTCATTCCTGATACCCTCGGGTCCATCTTCTCCTACACCCCAGGATTGGTTCCCAGTGCTGCCTAAAGAGAATACAAGCAGACATAGAAGAATGCACAGCAAATGGACACAGAGAGCATACAACTGGGGGGTGGGGGAGGGTAAATAAATCTTTTTTAAAAAAGAGTGTTTTTTTCTAGAACATCAAAGGATTACGAAGGGGGGAAAATCAATAATTTTCTAACAGCACTTTTCACAGCAAACTAATGAGAAACAGCTTTTATAAATGCAAAAAAATGCAACCTATAAATAACACCATTCATCTTCCTTTGTAAAACTACACTCCCTTTAAAGCTAGGGTTTTTCTCTGTAATAAATATTTGTTCTCTTTCCTGGAAAAATATTACTAACCACGACTTCAATCCATGGCTTGACAATTACTACTTCCAACAAATGCTATGCTGTTTTGATCACATATGGAGAAATTATCCTGAATCTCAGAAAAACTATTCAGCTATTTAAGTGTTAACTTTTTTCAGTGGTAATTCCCATAACATATACTTCAACACATTCATTTTAATACACATCAAGTCTGTTCTTCATAGTGTTGGATCCCATTTTTAAAAGTTTACTTTTTTCCCACTTTAAACATAACTGTGTCAATTATAAAGCAAATAATTCTTATCAACTAATACACTTGCAGCCTTGCTGAAACTGTATTCTCAGCTGCCCCCTTGCTGCTGAAAATGAACTTTGAGGCTGTTGCACTGTGAAACTGTATTAATTATGTCTGAGACAATAAGGTGAGTGAGGTGAATTTTGTGAAAAGGCAGAAATAGTGAAATGCCATCACTAAATTACTCCAAACCTCTGCATATTTGGTTAATAACTGGAAATATCAGAAGCTTTTGATCTCCCTAGTCTTCAAGTGGCAGAGTTCTCTGGTCTTGAATTCCTGACCTGATAGATATTTATACCTTAGGAAAATAATTGAGTTAACTGAGAATTTCAGTGATAGTGAATAGTCACAAATAATCTGAGAATGAACTGTTTACTCCATTGTTAGTATATGCTTATTTCTAACTATACACCTCTTATATTCTTTTAAAAACAAAACAAAAAAAGGCTTAGGATATAAAGCACTGACTGAATCCTAACTCATTCATATGTTTAATATGCAATACTCTAACAGAGATATTTACCTGGTAACTCTAAGAAGAACATATTTTCATTTTATAGAAAAAGTAGAAAGAATGTAAACAGCTATGCATCTTTTCCATATAGTCTAAGCAATCCTAACATTCAAAAAATGCTTGTATAAACATTTACTTTTATATAAAATGACAGACTACCTAACATATTCTTCAGCAATATGAGTAAATGTCTGATAAAGAGGAGAAAAATAGGAAGAGAGAGTCTCAGGACAGTAGCTCCAAACATTTTGCAATTAATATATTAATAAGCCCATGATTCATTTGGAAAGTCTATTTCTCAATAACCAAATGGGAACAAGACCACAAAGCCTGAATAGGAAATTTGTAATTTTATACTTTTCTTTTGGTTATAAATAAACAGTATGGCTATAGGAATGACAAAATTAATCAGTTAAATCATGGACTACAGTTAGTAGTACAGTTATTAAAATGTGCTTTCATCAACTGTAACAAATGTACCACACCAATGCAAGGTGTTAATAATGAGAATCCTGTATTTCATACATGATTGTTCTATAAACCCACAACTTCTCTAATTTAAAAAACCAATTAGTTTATATTTTATAAATATAAAATAACAGCCTGACATCAATTCCATGTCCTTCTTCATAATGCTGAAAAACTCAGTGTCAAGAATATACTAAAGCACTTCAACTGTTCCAGTCACATAACATATTTTATATTTACTCCTATCTCACATCTCTTTATCTTCTACAGAATTGAGTCCAATGTCTTGTCACAGCAGATACTCAAAATTTTGCTTTCTTCTTTCAAAAAATGAACTCACCCTTCGAAACGACACAACATAAAATGTATCTCCCCTTCTGCGGATTGCTTCAAAGAAGTCTTGATAACTTCTGGGTGAAGCATAATATACTTGTAGTTCATTCCCAGAGTTCCTGCTAAAGTAAGAAAAAGACAAAGTATTCTTAAAGAATTTCATGTAACCTCAAAATACTCCCCATTTTAAAGTTATTAATGTCTGAATTGTAAGAATCTCTCTCAACCAAGATATTAGTAGCACTTTGGCACTATAACACTAAAAAAAAGAAACCCAAGATCAGGATATTTATAAGATACAATCCACTAAGACTAAAATTCTTATTTCTGAATTGAGACTTTAAATTGTACTTGACAGTCAAGTGTATTATGAAGCTAGTAAAAGTAATACAACTATTAGAAAAGAGAGATTTCTGCATGGATTTGCATGATTTAAAATTTTTTGGTAATCAAATGGGATTCTTGGAAAAAAATCAACCACTCTGAGCAAGCTCAGTTTCCTCATCAATAAAATGGAGATAACCATATAAACCTTGCAGGATTGATTTTGGGATCAGAGATGTGACATATGTAAACTGCCAAGCACAGGTCCCGTTATAGAGGAGTCATTCACCAACTGCACTGATATAAAGGTACCATATGTAGTGTCCTGATAAAATTAAAAACTAAAATTATAATACCTCAAAAACTCGTACCCCCAAAGATACACTCAAGTGATATTAATCTACTTCTTAGTATAATTTCCAGAATCTTTTAATGGTTAGCACAATAACCGACGTCCAGAACAATTAAAGCAATCCTTTGGAGTTTTCTTCAAAGAGAAAATGTGTATGTTTTAATCAAACTTGGGATTCATTTTTCCTAACTAAAGAGGGGGAAGAAATTTCCCTAAAAGGAAATGAGTCACATGTACTTCCTTTAAAATAATTTCATTTACTCACTAGGCTGTTTTTGCTTATAATATTTTGACTACAATTCATCAAAATATTTTTAACTAATGAAGAAATAATAATGCTGTCATAATCAAGTATCAAAAATGTGAACATATTTTTAAAATATACGTATAGTAATTAAATCAAATATTTAGAAAATTATTAGTTATTATAGATACTTAATATACTTAAATTACCCATTTCTATAGGATAATACAATAACTCAGCATTTTAAACATTCTTGATCACTGATATGGTGCTCACTGCCATTTAATAGAAATTCTCAGTTGATAGGATAATGAATCAGATTTCAGTGCCTGGAACTCTGTCTGGTACACAGGAGATAAATATTTCTTAAATTAATATTAGGGAAGCAAATTTGGCTCAAAAGATAGAGCATCCGCCTTCCACATGGTAGGTCCAGGGTTCAAACCCAGGGCCTCCTGACCCATCTGATGATCTGGTCCACAGGCAGTGCTGACGCGTGCAAGGAGTGCCCTGCCATGCAGGGGTATCCCCCGTGTACATGAGCCCCATGCACAAGAAGTGTGTCCCATAAGAGAGCTGCCCAGCACGAAAAAAGTGCAGCCTGCCCAAGAGTGGTACCCCTGCCCAGGAGAGGCACTGCACACACAGAGAGCTGATGCAGCAAGATGATGCAACAAAAAGAGACACAGATTCCTGGTGCTGCTGACAAGAATACAAGCGGACACAGAAGAACACACAGCAAATGGACACAGAGACCAGACAATTGGGGGGGGGGGTGAGAGGGGGCGAGGAAGGGGAAAGAAATAAATAAAAAAATAAATCTTAAAAAAATTAATATTAAATAAATAGTAAACTATAAACATGTAGGAAAGTTACAGATAGAAAATAAAACAAATTTCACTTAGGTGATCTGTTTTTCAGTAGGATCACATCAACATCATTACCAGTTTTTGAACTCTTAATATGTGCCAAGTACCATGCTAATATATTATCTAATTTAATCATTATATCAACAGTGCAGCCCATATTTATGGATGAGGAAACTTTAAGTTAACCTGTTCAAGTATGCACAGCAAGTAAGTGGCAGTTATGATTTGAACTATGACCAACACTAAAGCTTCTATTTTTACCATAACACTATATTGCCTACCTCATTATCTCCCCTTTTAGTGAGCTATGTCTTGGTTAACACATTTAAACCTCTCTAAGTACAGCATTCCTTTTGGAAACTTTCGAAACCTTTAGTATTGTATAGTAAAAAAAGGCATTTTAGGTCAAACAGCTAGGGTCTAAATCCAGGCTCGACCAATTCTTGGTTCTACGACCCTGAAACTTAAAACAAATAAATGACTTGCCCAGTTTCTCAATATATAAAATATGGATCATGCTTCAAGTTACTGCATGGATTTAAAGAGAAAATCATGTAAAATACTCAGCAGGATACCTAGAATATATCACACACTCAAAAAATAAATCCCCTGTCCCTACCCTTAGGAAATAGATGCAAATCAAGGACAGGGTAACTATGTGTATTTAAGATTCTCAGCAAAATTACGACTGAACAGCATTCTGACTTTGTATCTAAGGATTTGGGTAAGTTAATCTTTTAAAATTATCTGGCTTTCTCCAATTGCCCAGAATTATATATATCATGCTTACATATACATATATTCTGAAAGTCACAGATGAACATAAACTTAAGGTGGAAGAGAAGTGTGAATCAACCTTAATAAAATACTAGTTATTTTTAAATTTCTTAGCCAAGAGCTTCTACAATTTCTTACCTGATACTACTGGTTTCTGTGTACTGGACAGCCATCAGTTGAGAATTTGAGCCCTGTTCTAGAGCACCCTGGAAGGAAAAAAAAAAGTTTTATGCCATATAATGAAATTATATGAAGATTTTCCAGCACTGACAATCTACAGGTTATTACTAAATTTTCACTAAAATATTTATACATTTTTCCATGAATATTATGACATATTAAGTTCACAGGGAAGCAGACTTGGCCCAGGGGATAGGGCGTCTGTCTACCACATGGGAGGTCCGTGGTTCAAACTCCAGGCCTCCTCGACCCGTGTGGAGCTGGCCCGTGCGCAGTGCTGCTGCGTCAAGAAGTACTGTGCCACGTAGGGGTGTCCCCGCATAGGGGAGCCCCATACACAATGAGTGCGCCCCGTAAGGAGAGCTGTCCAGCGTGAAAGAAAGTGCAGCCTGCCCAGGGATGGCGCTGCACACATGGAGAGTTGACACAGCAAGATGACACAACAAAAAGAAACACAGATTCCTGTGTCTCTGACAACAACAGAATTGGACAAAAAGAAGAACACACAGCAAATGGAAACAGAGAACAGACAACTGGGGTGGGGTGGAAGGAGAGAGAAATAAATCTTTAAAAAAAAAAGATTAATAATTTACAAATATTAAAAAAAAAGTTCACATAACTAAACATCAACAGAAATTAGGACTCTTTTGGTTACATTCTGGGCTGAGAGATGTGTCTTACAGAGATTAAGACATTAAAGGCATTTCCCATAAAGTCTAAAGAAATAGGCCAAAAGCTTAAACACTGCAAGTTTTATGACCAAACTATACAAGTACTACCAGACATATAACAATTTATGTTGGTCTAAAAAAATTGTTACAGGTGAAAAGTTCATAAGAAGATAAAAGGTCCATAATGAAACTATATCTCAGAGTTTACTTAGTTATCACAAAGATCATCATATCTAAATACCCGTATGGACTAAGCTATCATTTAAGAGACCTTACTGATGACTCTTTTGACAAGAGAACAGTCTGATCTGAAACCATAAGTGGCCCATATATACTACATTGGAAACCTGTCTCCCACATAGCTTCTGCTTTTGCACTATGCCTCCTCATATTCCTTTTCAGCATTGTGAGCTGATATTCAAAAGAGTTGTGTAAGGGTATCAGAGTTCAAGAACATATTGCCAATTATTATCATGACATGAAGGAACTTCCCTTAACTATTGCCTTGGTCAAACAGTGGCTTAATTAGTTGTTTAATCATAACACTCCTACATTTGTTCATTAGGGTGCCCCCTGATCCATTGTTCAGCAATCGAACTTTTTTTAGAGCCACCTGCTATATGCACTGGGGCTACAATGTTGAATGACATTTGGCCTTTGCCCTCAAGAAGTTCAGTTTGACTGGGAAGACAGATATATGAAAATAATACAATGTGATAAAAGCTAAAAGAGAAGCATGTACAAAGAGTTAAGGGGAAAAAGGAGAGGGAACAATTTTGTTTGGTGGATAGACCCAATATGCAGGGATGAACATAGGGCTTCCAACTTTTGGCCTGTAAAAAGTCAAGTGTCTTACTCTATGAAAATCTAATGTAGGTCTTGTGAATAGTGGGTAGTCAATAAAAGTTTGTGAAACAGTAATGAAAACAATACCAAAAAAAGAAAAGAAAAAAAGGAAACAAATATACTTAAGTATTAAAATACCATACTTATTGAAATGGTTATCCAGGGGGGAAGGGGACTTGGCCCAGTGGTTAGGGCGTCTGTCTACCACATGGGAGGTCTGCGGTTCAAACCCAGGGCCTCCTTGACCCGTGTGGAGCTGGCCCACTCACAGCACTGATGCGCACAAGGAGTGCTGTGCCACACAGGGGTATCCCCGTGTAGGGAAGCCCCATGCGAAGGAGTGGGCCCCATAAGGAGAGCCACCCAGTGCGAAAGAAATTTCAGCCTCCCTGGGAATGGTGCCGCACACACAGAGACCTGATGCAGCAAGACGACAAAACAAAAAGAGACACAGATTCCCATGCCGCTGACAACAACAGAAGCAGACAAAGAAGCACACGCAGCAAATGGATACAGAGAACAGACAACCGGGGGTGAGAGGGGGAAGGGGAGAGAAATAAATAAAAGGAAATGGTTATCCAGTAAGTAGTAAGTAACATCAAAATTAAATTATAGCTCGTTGATAAATGTAAGGTTTAGGATGAACATAAGAAATAGTTGGTGGGTAATAAATGATTTCTGCTATTTAGAAAGAAGCCAGATTTCTTCTCTAGTCTCAGAAATGGGTTGGTAGGTTTTAAGAAAAGCTGAGTTACAAACACATTAGGCAAATAAAAATGGCATATGCCATTTACCTATCTTAAGATTTACACCAATTAACAAAGAGACCTCTGAAAATCTGGCCATAAGTTTTTTGCATTTGCAGATATATGGATTCAGCAACAGGTCAAAACCAGCAAAAAAAGAGAGGGATATTAAAATCTCTAATTATATTGTAGATTTTTCCTTTAATTCTGTCACTTTTTTGCTTTGTGTATTTTGATGCTTTGTTATTAGGGGACTATACATTTAGAATGCTTATGTGTTCTTGATTAAATGATCTTTATATCATTATGAAATTTCCTTCTTTGTCTCTTGTAAATACCCTTTGTCCGGACACCTGCTTATCTTATGCATACAGCCACACCAGCTTTCTAATGCTTAGTGTTTACATGGTATAATACTTTTTTAACCTTTTTATTCTGAACCTGTCTTTTTACAGTTAAAGTATATTTCTTATAAATAGCAGTTATAAATACAATTTGATAATCTGTGCCTTTTAATTAATGTGTTTAAGCCATTCAATTTAATTACTAACATAGCTGGGTTTAAATCTACTATTTGATATGTAATTTCTATTTATCCTATTTGTTCCTTGTTTGTTCTTTTTTTCCTGCTTTCTTTTGGTTGAATGGCATATTTTTATTTCTTGTATTGGCCTTTCAGCTGTACTTCTGTTACCTTTTTCAGTGACTGCTCTGGAAATTATACTTTGATCTTTAAATTACCATACTCTACCTTCAAATATTATTTGAACAGTATAGAAACTTTATAAGAATATAATTCCATTTACCCTACTCTGTGTTCTTATTGCCTTATATTTTCCTTCTATATAAGGTATAAACCCAACAATAAATTATTAATTTTGCTTAAGTCTTTTAAAGACATTTACATATACACACACCTAAAAGTAAAGTCCTGTTACTTTTATTCAGCTATTTGCTTTTTCTAATGCTCTTCCTTCCTGCTTATCTGGGATTCTATTTGAGAACACAATCTAAAATTTTCTTAGTCTAAAAAGTTTTAAAACCTTCTTTTAATATAGTGCAGGGCTGCTGGAGACAAATTCTCTCAGCTTTTGTCCGAAAATGTCTTTATTTTGCCTTCATTTTGAAGGTTATTTTCACTAATTTGTCTTTTAATTTTCTGAAAACTCAAAGTTTAGAAAGTGGATGGAATTATGAAATAGGACAAGCCAAATCAGGATATAATGCTAAGAGATGACAGTAATTTCAATGCAATGTCAATTCACCAAATTTGCAGAGTATCTTATAAGACTTTTGGGTCCTCTTAGCATCTGAAAGAGGTGACTGTGAGGAAAAAGGGGTTGAAATGAGGAAAGAAGCCAAACAGGCATAGACTCTGCACACTAAGAAAGAGAATCAGAAATTCTTACATGCTCTGGTATCAACAGCAGTGTAAGTAGAAGGATTCATCTTCTTCCAACTGACCAAGAACCTCCCTTACCTTTGACAAATATAGATTCATCCCTATCATTCCCTTGATGTATCATATAAGCTTCCCATATTCCCAAGCATTATCTAAATTCCATATAGAAAGATATGCACCCAAAATAGCAGTGAAAAAGAGAAGACTTTAGATTAAACTGTAAATCTCCCTCAATTGCTCTTCTGTTAGTCTGGAAGCTCTTTCCCCAGATTTCCCCTAGATCTTTACATTATCTATTACTTCATTATCTGTCTGTGGTAGAAGAAATGTTATGTTCTAATCAAATCCTTTTCTGCTCCTTGAGCAAATAGGAAAACTACATTTTCCCAGTCTCCCTTGTAGTAGGTTAAGTGATGTGACACAGTTTAATTCAACTGAAAAATGGCTAAAGTCCAGGCCTGATCCCTACACATTTGGTATAATCTTCTAAACTTTCTCTTCCTCAATATTCAAAGTAAGAAGCAAAGGAGCAACTTATCTCTCAATTCAAACTCTACCCTCCCACCTTCCTTTATTTTTCTTTAGAGAACTTGTTTCTACTTGGAGTATATATAATTATTTACTTGTTTATTGTTTATTAGTGTATTCACTTGTTTAGTGGTTTATTAGTCTTACTTGCTTATTATCCCACTAAAATGTTAGCTCCACGATGGTAGGACTTTATCACACTCACTACTGTATTCCCAGAGACTAGAACAGTACCTAGCTCATTATTTATCATAGGTAACATATGCTAAGATTTTTATAATGTGCCAGTTGCTAGATCAAGTGCTTCAGAAGCAGTAGTAAGTATTCTGTGAATGTAAGAATGACTACAAATGGTACTTATGGCAAACAACATAAAGTTAGAAGCCCTACTAAAGAAGTTATAAATAAGAGATGTCATTAAGTTGTAGCAGTACATGCCTATATTTAAAATGCCTTCTATTTTTCATGCTGATAGGCCTCACACAGACATAGTTAACATTCCTAAAACCTGCCAGACTTTTTGTAAGAAGTGCAGAAAGCACCAACCCCACAAAGTGACACAGCACAAGAAGGGCAAAGATTCTCTATACGCCCAGGGAAAGCATCATTGTGACAGGAAGGAGAGTGGCTATGGTGGGCAGACTAAGCCAGGTTTCTTCCAGAAGAAGGCTAAAACTACAAAGGAGAGTGCTGAAGCTTGAATGTGTTGAGCCCAACTGCAGATCTAAGAGGATGTTGGCTATTAAGAGATGTAAACACTCGGAACTAGGAAATAAGACGAGAAGGGCCAAGTGATCCAGTTCTAGGTTTTGTCTTTTGTTATGACAATAAGATCTTGATGTTATGGTCAAAAAAAGCCTCCTACTTCCAAGTTGCCCCCATGTTTCCACACCTTCTTTTTGAAAAACTCTAAGAACAGAGAAGAAAAACAGTATCATAATACCATTTGTGGTCAAAACATTTGATACTGCTGTCAATGTACAGAAACTCCTGGCTTGAAAGCAAATTTGAGGAAGAGATCAGCAAACAGCAACATGGATAAGCAAGATGTATCAGTGCCATAAAACCTGGGAGGAGGGTTTGAGTGGTAGTGACAGCTGCATCAGAAGCAGCAGGAGACAGGAGCTAAAAGTTCCTCAGTTCTTCCAGGGGAAAGAGCAACTCAGTTGGGAGACATGCCAACAAATATGTCAATTACTATTCAAGGACAAGCAGAAACATACCTGAAGAATACCGGCTTTCTGTTGATTATTTGTCATTCTTCTTGACCTGGTCCTTTCCACTTCATGTCTGTGAACCCACCCTCGAAGTTCATGATTCAACCTATAAAAGAGCTTAATTAATTTAATTTCCCTTGGTTCGAAATAAAAATTTAATCTTATTCTGTAGGTTCCAAAGAGGATTCCAAGTGACTGATGACTCAATATTACTTTTTGGTTTGCAAAAGCTAAGACACTTAATGTTAATTTGGTGTGTGTTTGTTTGTTTGTTTTTTATCTATTTATTTATTTGTGGATTTCATTGTATTAATTCTTATTTTAAAAATTTTACATTACTGAGTCTTCGAGAAGTGGCCTCTATAAAGGCCAGACAGAATCTCCTCTCCTGGACTGATTCCCTTGGTGGGTGGCACCCCTGTGTACCCTACCCTAAAAAGAAAAGCCCTGGCCTTGGAATAGACAGGTGACAAGGTATTGTCCCTATGGGCTGGTCCATTTTCAACTGGGTTTGGTACTTTTATTCTACTCTTTGAACATGTGTGACTTGTTCTTTAATTTGTTTTTAAGATATGTGTATTTACATGATAGCTTCCTCAATTATGGGTTCAAAATTCTAAGAAAATCATAGCTAAGTACCTGCCAAATATAAATATTATATGCAAAAGTTTTCCATGAAGAAATATTTCCAATTTCTGCTCTTGGGCTGTACATATGCAAACTTCCAAGATGCTGGAGAGAACTTAACGAGCCGTAGAACTACAAACAACAAATGGACACATGAAAGCTTCTGAAAATCATCCTCTTTGGGGAGAAGGAAAAGAAGGAACTAAAAGGCCAAAAGAGGCAAAAAAAAATCAATGCACTGTAATTCAAATTTCCCAACACTGGAAATAAAAAAGCCTAGTTCATATATAACTTCCCTTTATTTTGTTGACCTTTCAGAGTAATTGTGGAAATGTTAGTCCAGGCTTATTTAACTATACTTGGTTACTAATATTTATCACAAAAAGAATGAGGCATTTTGTGGGGTTTATGGATAGGGTACAAAGTCATATGAGAAATTTCAAAGTAAAGCTGATAAGGAGGGGTGTACTAATGGGAACATATGCCCTGAATCACATATTCCTAAATTATTAACTTCCTAATTTGAAAAAAAAGGTTCCTTCCACTATGAATGTTACCATCAGCATGCCTAACACTTATCCTGAATTTTATATTATCATTCTGCAGTTTTCAATATTAATATACATTTAACTATGTAACCACAATACCATCACCTGAAATAGACCCATGAGCATCTCTATCAGATTGGTGGAATAATCAGAAAACAACTAATATAACTATGACTATTCAGCAAGTAATTCAGAAACTTCTCTGAGCCACATAGCCAATCTGAAAAAATATTTTTCTAGATTCCAAAGATTAAATACAGGAAGCCATTCAGATATTTCTGCAACAATCAACAACACTCACCTGAGAGACTCTGTTGTGTTAATGAGGGGCTGACAAGGAGGCGGAGGAATATAGAGTAGTGGCTCTTCAGTTAGCACCATCAAGGCCTTGTCATTTGAAAGAGAATGATCATATCTGAAACATAAATGCACAAAATTTGTTTCCTTGAGTCTTTTTTTTTTTTAAGACTTAGTTTATTTATTTCTCTCCCCTTCTTCCCCATTGTCTGCTCTCTGTGTGTTCTGTGTCCACTTGCATTCTTGTCATGTGGCACTGGGAAACTATGTCGCTTTTTTTGTTGCGTCATCTTGCCGCATCAGCTCTCCATGTTTGCGGCGCCACTCCTGGGTGGGCTGTGCTTTTTGTGTGTGGGGCTGCTCTCCTTGCAGGGTGCACTCCTTGCACGTGGAGCACCCCTGTATGGCATGGCACTTCTTGTGCATGGCAGCACTGTGTGTGGGCCAGCCCATCACACAGGCAAGGAGGCCCTGGGTATCGAACCCTGGACCCTCCATATAGTAGGCAGACACGCTATTAGTTGAGCCACAACCATGTCCCTCTTTGAGTCTTAAACTCCTAAGAAGTCTTTTGTTTTAAGAAAATCCTCACTAGGGTTAACTTTTCATGGAAATACAAATATAATAAATAGAACATATTCCTAGAAGAAAATATAGTAGAAAGGAGGTAAATATATAATAGAGATCACAAATGTCATTTTCCAATTTTCTGTGGAGCTATCAGAGTAATTCACATTTATCTAGCTACATTTATTGAGCAATTATTATGTATCAGAAACTAGGGATACAATGGTAATACATGTTCCTACCCTCAAAGAGCTCACAGTCAAAAGCACCTAGTTGATAGGAAGGACGTATTATGTGGCCAGGACTAAAGTTTTAACAGTTATTTATAATTCTGTGATAACAAACATGAATAGCATCCTTAAAAAAACAACAACAACAACATATGGGGCCTAGTGTGAACTATGGTTTATAGTTAATAGCATAATTATAATAATACTGTTTTATTATTTGTAACAAAAGTACCACACTAATGCAAAATGTTAACAGGGAAAATTATGTGTTTGTGTGTGGGGCTGTATGGGAACCTCATACTTTTTGCACGATTTTTCTTTAAGCCTATAACTACTCTAATGAAAAAGAAAAAAAAATTACCAAGCATGTGAACAGGAACCTAAGATCTACAAGAAAGAGAAAACACAATTAATTGAAACTGACTCCCACACAGAAAGAAAAGGACTAGGGCCTGGATGTGTTGTGTGTGGGGGGGGTAGGTATAAAATGCTTTGCAGGAAAAAAAAGGAAAGAGTTCAAAAACTGGATATAAATATTAGAATCACGGAGGAATCTGAATCACTAATAAAACACAAAATGACATTAACCAGTTGAAGCTTCAAAAAATATACTTTCCTAACCATCAATCTGATCTATATAATGGGAATTCACATCCAGGATGTGAAGTTTAGAACAAAACTTGAGTTGAAAACTAGAATTCGGGGCATTATTATTATTTGTTCTCTTTGTTCTGTTATTTTATGATCTCTCACTAAGAAATCTTAGCTCTATCTTGATCTTCTTATATAGAATGCTCTGGATTTTTTTAAAAAACTAGATATGCTAAAAAAAAAAAAAAAAATGTAAACACTCAAAAAATCAGACATGGCCAGAACCACACTTTTCATTTATTCACTAACAGATACTTACTGAATACCAAATGTGTGTCAGGTGCTGTGAGAGGTGCTGGGAACCAAAACGGAAAAAGAGAAACAAAATCTCTATCTTCAAAGATCTTCACAGGGAAGACAGATCAAATACAAGGAAACATACATAAATAATAAATCCAAACTGTAGTAAATGCTATGAAAGAAACAAAAAAGTCAGGTCAAAAGGATAAGAATAACACTGCCCTACAGAAGCTGGGGGTAGAATGTTATAGACAGAGGCAGGTGAGAAAAAGGCAGGCTCAAGGAACTTGAGGACCAGCGTGAGCCAAGAGTTGTGAGCAAGTGCACAAGATGAGGTTGTAAAGGCAGAGAGAGATTGGATCATGATAAGCAGCCTTGGACAAGTTTGAATTTCGTGAATCCTAGAAAAGATAATGCTTTTGAGCTAATCCATTCCTGTGTGTATGACATCTTTGATTCCATTAGATTAGATTAAGGGCCTTGATTAGATCACTCCAGGATTTTTGATTGGTCTACACCAGTGAAGGTGACACCCGGCTGGGCCCTATCTGCACATTCTTGCTGGGTCTAATATAAACTGAGAATACAAAGGGAGGAGAGACACAGAAAAGAGAGCTCTACCATTTTGACCCAGCCATGTGGGAGAGAGGACTCAGGTTCGTTTAGAGATTCATGACGGATTGTGACGCTGGGCTCCAAGAGGAACCAGAGAGAAACCAGAAGACCCGCCATTCTGCCTCGCCACATGGCAGGTCTCCAGGATCTCGTAGCAGCTGACCTTTGGTGAGAAAACCTCTCTGATGATGCTTTGATTTGGACATTTTTGCAGCCTCAGAACTGTAAGTTTTTACCCCAAATAAATCCCCTTTATAAAAGCCAACTCATTTCTGGTAATTTTGTATTGACATCCTTTTGGTAAACTAAGACAGAGCTCCTATATGTAATGAGAAGTCACAAAATTATTTCAAGCAGAGAAGTTATATATGTCAATTTATATTTACACCTAGCCAATATACCAGAAATAAGATTAGATGAAACAAGGGAAGAAGCTGGGAGACCAGTTAGGAAAAAGCTATAGTAATTTAGGCAAGAGCTGATTATAGTATAGGTTAGATTGGCAGTTAGAGATGGAGAGACATAGACCAATTCAAGACAATTTGTGGAAAGAAAATCAGCAGCACATGTTTAAAGGAAGGAATCAAGATTTTTGGCTTAAGCAACAGATGAAGAAGACCATGGCAGAGAACTGGTTGGGGGTAGAGGACTGGTCGGGGAAGAGAAACCTACAGTTCCACTGCAGACATGGTAATTTTGAAATGTTAAAAAGAGATGTCAAGGAGAATATTAGTTATATGAACCTACAGACTCAGAAGAGAAGTCTGGACTGGAAACAAATGAGAAAGTTACCAGGTTACAGAGATATGGATTGTGTACTAAATTATGGATGAGATCAACTAACTAAACAAAACAAAACAAAACAAGAAAATCTACAGTATTAAACCTTGAGATTTGGATAGAAGAGGACCACACAAAGATGACTTCAAAACAGCAACCAGAGAGGAAGAAGGAAAACTAAAAAATGTAGTAACACAAAAGGAAAATGTTTCAGAAGGGAATGATTCCACAACTAAATGTTGAGGAAATTCCAAGTAAGATGAAGACAGACATTTCCATTTAATTTGGCAACAATAAAATCACTGACTCTCTTTACAAAAAATAATTTTGTCGAAGGTGAAAACTAACTTCAAAGTAAAAGTTATAGTTCTATGTATGCTACACACAAGGGCAAAAAACAACTGATGAAATATAGAGCACTCTTCTCTGCAACGCATCAGGAACTTTCTTGATATCTCCCCTTTTGGCTATTAAGGTTAAGCTGTTTGGAATAAAACAGATGTTGGTACACAGGTAATGATAGCACTCACAAAAAGAACAGCTTATAATTAAGTGTTGAGGGGGAAGAAAAAAATCCATCTTTTACTTGGAAGACATATAAGGAGAGGCTGCTTGCCACAGTTAAGCATCAGAAACAAAAACCTGTCACATATGTTATATTAAAAATCATGTCTACATACTTATAAAAATACAAATGCTGCAGTCCATTAGAAAAGTCAAAAAGTGCTTTTGGAAATACATTTCTGATTTATGACTTTTTTCCATGTGATAAACTCTAGCAATGATTTCTGCACATTTGTACTGACAGACTTTGTTCTATCAGCCAAAAAAGTATTCTTGAAAAAGAAGGGGAAAAAATCTGATGGGAGAAATACCAGGAAAGAACTGAGTGGAGTTGAAAAGGAAGGAAAGGGAGAATCTAAGCCAACATGTAATCTGGAGATAACCCACACTAACTGTGAGATTGTCATTCTAGTATGCTTGCAAATGTTATTCTATATCAATTGAAATTATTTCAGCAAATAAATCATGGACCATGCTGGGGAGCGAAAATTAATAGGAATTCCTGGAATAATGACAAGTTCTGAGTGGCACCTGACATGTCGGGTGACCATCCCTTCTTGTTTCCAAGACAGCCCCAATTTATGGCTGATGTCTTAGTAGTGTAATAACTTGTACTTCTTTTCATCCTCAAAAGACTCCCAGTTTTGTTGATAAATTACATGGTCACTTTGTGCATATGCCATACATTTCTAAGACTGAAAAAAATATATATGTAGTTAATTATTAAATGATAGGCAAATACAATATGGGATTAGAATCTACCCCTTTTTTATTTGAACCAGTTCTCATAACTTTCCTAAATAATGAAACATAATAGTGTGCACTTTGGTAGCACATATACCAAAATTGCAATGATAGAAAGATTAGCATGGACCCTGCACAAGGATGACACCCAAATTTGTGAAGTGTTTGTATATATTTGAATGTGATAAAAAGGGAAATTTTAGGTTGCATATACTAGTATAGTTTTTTTAAAAAAAAACATACAATAAAATAAACTGCATTAGAAAATATCCCACTTTTATGTATATAGCCACAAAAATTTAAAATAGGGACTTGAACAGATATTTATTCACCAATGTTCATAGCAGCATTATTCACAATAGCCAAAAGAAGAAAGCAACCCAAGTGTCCATCAGTGGATGAATGGATAAACAAAATCTGATATATCCTTACAATGGAATATTACTCAACTATAATAAGGAATCAAAGTTCTGATACTTGCTACAGCATAAACTTTACAGATATCATGTTGAATGCAGTAAGTCAGACACAAAAGAATATTGTATAATTCCACTTATACAAAATAACTACACTATGCAAAAAGATTACAGGTTACCAGGGGCAGGGAGAAGGCTGGAGGAAAGGATGGGAATTGAAAAGTTAATGCTTAATGGGCACAGAGTTTCTGTTTGAGATGATGGTAAAGTTTTGATAATGGATAGTGGTGACAGTAGCACAACATTGTGAATGTAATTAATACCACTGAATTTAATACTTGAAAGTGGTTAAAATAGAGAGTTTTATGTTGTATATATGTTACCACAATATAAATGCATGTAAACATACATACATACATACATAAATATATACAGGTCCTGTGGCTGGGTATAAATGAACCATATAAAACTCAGCTACAATAGAATTCATATTTGGTACTTTCAAGTGGTTCAAAATCATTATTTGGTATCTTTTATTCAGTATTTAAATAATAAAAGCAAGAACATCAAATTAATGAACTGGCATATTTATTTAAATCTCCCAAAATGCTTAATAATAATCTTAGGTATTTCAAGAGACTTACAAAGAGCAAATAATAGATAAACTTTTTTCACCAAGACCAGTTACCCAGATTATCCAAAGGCAATGATGACTTTGGGGTGGGGGTGAGGGACAGAGAGAGAGGTTGCATTTCATGTAGTACTTTGGAAGTTGATCAATTATAGCCTGAAATTCATTCAAACTTCAAGGATGAACTAATATAATGTTGATTTATTCTAACATGGACAAATAAGTGAAGGTTTCTTTTTATATTAGTTAGTGGAAAATAAACAGTATTCTCATAATGGGATTTTACCTGAACTATAATTTCAAGTACCTAATCAAAAGCATGTTCTTGCTTTTAGGAACAAGTTATATGTACCTAAAGGGCATACTTTCAACCCTTATAAATCTAAAGATGGTAAAATTTCAAATGTAATCTTTGATGGATTTCATATGTATAGCAGCAGAACTCAAAATTACAGAAAATGTAGGGCAATCCTGGGCACATTTTTCAGTGAAATTAAAAATATTATTAAACTTTAGCAATATTCAGGGAGACTGATATGATCAGTATATCAAAAGTACAGCATAATTTTGGCATGTAAAAAGGCAAGAAATGCTATGTTTTCCGATATTATAGCATCTATCATTCTATTTTGTATTACAGAGCTGCCACATAATTCTTTGCCTCCTGTATAGCACGTAGCATAGTACTTTGTACATTGCAGATTCCTGAAGAAAATGAATACTGGCATTTTTTTCTAGGAAGGCTAAATGGAGATAAGCCTGTGGACTATGACAATCTCATTCAGTGCTATGGGTACAAAAGGGTAAAAATCAGAAGAATAATTCCCTATTACCCTCAGCCTGTAAAACCTTAGAGAGTCAACAATAAACAAATCTTTAATGATTTTCAAACATTATACTGTGCCATGGTTGCCATACTGTAACCTCCTTTTGCCTTGTTAGTCAAGGATCTGCCTCCATTAGACTCTAATAAAAAATCCGAACAACACAGGGAAATGTTTATCAAAAAATACAAAGCTCTGAAAATGTCCTCCAAACCTTCTTCTAGTTCATAGAATATACAAATTGTATTGTTGTACAATTATAAGTCTTTTGCTATTAACAAGCAATATGGAAATTTACCAAGTCAGTAGTAAATTGTAACAAGTGAAGGAGAGTTGGCAAAGATCACAGTAAGTATAAATGATTTTATCTAATGGCTACAAATAGGGTCAACCAAAGCATTCTACCAAATCAGATCTATCCACAGACGGATACAGTAACAAATATTAGATATACTATATGCACAAAGGATAGATAAAATAAGTATATTGAAGCACATTATATATAATATAATATATATATATATATGCTATATGTTTCAATACATATATTAACACACAGAAACAAAACTGGGAAAGGGTCAAAGTAAATTTATTCTCAGAATGATCTTAATAGTAAAATTTATTAACTGGTCTCAATACCTTGTCTGCTCTACTAATCAAAACTTTGTATGAAAGATTTAGATATAAAGTTATACTATGCAACTCTTTATTTCAGTTTCATTAAATCAATTAGACAAACAGATATACGTCATCTAACCTGTAGCTGGTTTTCTGGGTGATACCATCTGATGTGTCTTGTACCTCTTTTGCAGAAAATTCCAGAAGATGCCTCCTTTGATTAGTAGGATTCATGCCAGGATTCACTTTTCTTGAATCCTGTTCCAACATGCTGGAAATAAAAAATGTGGAGCAATAATAAGTCACACAGACATATGCTACATGTACCTCTGAAGTAAATCAAAACTCCTTTGGAAGTCCATGCACACAGCAAGATTGGTAGGCACTAGAAAGCAACTCAAAACAGTGTATTGATGTAGTCAACTCCCTAGCTTAGAACCTTGTACATCTAAAACAAAATGAGAAAAATTTTTTTAAGTGTAAAAGCACCTTACTAATAAACTGTTAAAACAAAGGGAGTATTAGGTTGGTGCAAAAATAATTGCGGTTTTGGACTGTGAATTTAAAATCATCATAACTAGACTCAAATACATCTCTATTCATCAAAATAGGAGCCATTATAATCAACACTTTTTTGTCAATGAGAAATAAGTTTGTTTTTTCCTATAGTGCAAAAATCCATGCTTCGGGATTCGACAAACTTGTGGAAAGCATTTTCTGCATCCTGCTGGTTGTGGAAGCATTTTCCCTGCAAAAAATTGTTGAGATGCTTGAAGAAGTGGCAGTGGGTTGGCGAGAGGTCAGGTAAATATGGAGGATGAGGCAAAACTTCGTAGCCCAATTCGTTCAACTTTTGAAGCGTTGGTTGTGCGACATGCAGTGGGCACTATTGTGGAGAAGAATTGGGCCCTTTCTGTTGACCAACGCTGGCTACAGGTGTTGCAGTTTTTGGTGCATGTCATCAATTTGCTGAGCATACTTCTCAGATGTAATGGTTCCACTGGGACTCAGAAAGATGTAGTGGATCAGACCAGCAGCAGACCACTGAACAGTGACCATCATCTTTTTTTGAGCAAGTTTGGCTTTGGGAAGTGCTTTGGAGCTTCTTCTTGATCCAGCCACTGAGCTGATCATCACTGATTGGCATATAAAATCCACTTTTTGTCACATGTCACAATCCAATCAACAAATGGTTCATTGTTGTTGTGCAGAATAAGAGAAGATGACACATCAAAATGACGATTTGGGGAAATGGACTTGGCCCAGTGGTTAGGGCGTCCGTCTACCACATGGGAGGTCCGCAGTTCAAACCCCGGGCCTCCTTGACCCGTGTGGAGCTGGCCCATGTGCAGTGCTGATGGGAGTGCCGGGCCACGTAGGGGTGTCCCCCATGTAGGGGAGCCCCACGCGCAACGAGTGCGCCCCGTAAGGAGAGCCGCCCAGCGTGAAAGTGCAGCCTGCCCAGGAATGGCGCCGCCCACACTTCCCCTGCCGCTGACGACAACAGAAGCGGACAAAGAAACAAGACGCAGCAAATAGACACAGAGAACAGACAACCGGGGGAGGGGGGGAAATTAAAAATAAATAAATAAATCTTAAAAAAAAAAATGACGATTTGTTTGATATTCTGTCAGTTCATGAGGTACCCACCTATCAAGCCCTTTAACCTTTCCAATTTGCTTCAAATGCCAAACAACCATAGAATCATCAATGTTGAGTTCTTTGGCAACTTCTCGTGTATTTTAAGAGGATCAGCTTTGATGATTGCTCTCAATTGGTTACTGTCAACTTCCGACGGCCAGCCACAATGCTCCTCATCTTCAAGGCTCTCGTCTCCTTTGCAAAACTTCTTGAACCAGCACAGCACTGTACGTTTATTAGCAGTTCCTGGGCCAAATGTGTTGTTGATGTTGCAAGTTGTCTCCACTGCTTTACAGACCCTTCTGAACTCAAATAAGAAAAGTGCTCAAATTTGCTTTTTGTCTAACATCATTTCCATAGTCTAAAATAAATATAAAATAAACAGCAAGTAATAGGTCATTAGCAAAAAAAAAAAAAAAAGTGAGAAAAGCATATTAAAATGATGTAAACATAATCACATTTATTCAAGAATATATTCCAATAGCAAATAGCAAATTGCAACAATACAAAACCATAATTACTTTTGCACTAACCTAATATGTGCTTTTTTTTGAAAGATTTATTTATTTCTCTTCCCTTCACCCCTCCCCCACTAGTTGTCTGTTCTCTGTGTCCATTTTGCTGTGTGTTCTTCTTTATCCGCTTCTGTTGTTGTCAGAAGCACGGGAATCTGTTTCTTTTTATTGCATCATCTTGCTGCGTCAGCTCTCTGTGTGTGCGGCGGCATTCTTGAGCAGGCTTAACTTTCTTTTGCGCTGGGCGGCTCTCCTTACAGGGTGCACTCCTTGCACCCTACATGGGGGGCACCCCTGCGTGGCAGGACACTCCTTGTGCACATCAGCACTGTGCGTGGGCCAGCTCCACATGGGTCAAGGACACCTGGGGTTTGAACCGCGGACCTCCCATGTGGTAGGAGGACGCCCTATCCATTGGGCCAAGTCTGCTTCCCTAATATGTGCTTTTAAAACTCTATAATCATGTTATATATGTATATAAAGTAGGAAATAGATACAATATACATATAAACAAATTTTAAACTCAGATATAACTGAAAAAGAAGTCATCCTGGATGCTGCAAACTAATGTTTTCAAATTTAAACTCACACAATAACTGAAGTTAGGAGTCCTCCCAAATTCTGTAAACTGGTATTTTCTATGTGGGAATGCTTCAAATCAAATAGGAATTATTCTTTCTCAACAGCCAAATTCATTAGCCTTTTCACAATTCCAGAAGGCAGGTTACCGAATAAAGCTAACAAAAAAATTTTTTAAGTATTTTTTATTTACATGTAAAAATTTCCTATTTATTTTTTCCCCACCCAAATACTACCTTACTCATCAATGTATGTCCTCTTAATGGGCATAGTACATGCAGCAAACAAATATATATACATATATTAGTCAAATACTGCATTAGTTATTTATTTAACTCTTATAAATCACTAATCGTGCTTGGAAACTTGGCTTATCAAGAATATTTTGTGTATGTGCATTTTATTTTATAATGCCACACATATAATTTACACTTAGTCATAATCTTCTTGAAAGTCAACAGGAAAGGAATCTCCCTAGGGAAGCACAAAAGAATGGATGTCAGATTCTATTGAGAGAGATTAAGTGTAAGAGGAACATAAGAGTGATGAAAAAGGGCAGTGAAGGGCTTTTTGGTTCCAAAAGAAAAGGGATTCTGTTGGTCACTTTTCCCACAACCCAGATAAGTAATAACTATCACAGAATAATGACAACAAACCCTTAAGCATAGCTACTTTAGTAACTTTTATTCTGTTTTAGCCAAAGGGCTCAGATCTCATTCAATGAACTTTACAACATATTTATTATGTAGAGTCAACAAAGCATTTTGGATAAGGGAGTCAGTGATGGGCAAAAATTAGGATCCAAAGAATCTATGAAACTTAATTTTATTATCTAGTTATCTACCCAGACAGTATCTTGAAAAGGTAATACACAAAAAAATATTGTAAGGAATCTTTTCAAGTTTTTCATCTGTTTATTTGGGTTGTTTGGCCTCCATTCCCAGTAGATTTTTTCCCCCAAAGTATTAAAATGATAACGTTAGTTTTCTTTAGTTAAATTACAGAGAAGTCTATTTCTAATTTAGTGCAAAAAGGCATAAATGTTTGGACCCCCTAAATGACCTTGCAGCAGTTTGGTATTATTTATGAATTCCAAAAATAGATATTGGATTATGTTTGTAAACTGGTCTAGTCCTCTGGGTATATTAGATTGTATTAATTTAAGAAGTTTCACTCTTACTTGATTAAATTATGATTAGGGCTTTGATTGGGTCACATAAATAAGACGTTGAATCCCCATCCCCTTGGTGGTGAGGACTCACAGAGAAAACCACATGGCAGAGGAGGCAGAGTTTTGGATGCTGGAACCCTGGGAAGTAAATACACAGGTGAAGAACAGAGAGGAACAAAGAGAGCTCCATAGCCATCGCAGAGGCGACGGGAAGAGAGCGCCTGATAGTGTACAACTGACCTTGTGGGGAGAACAGAGCAGCTGAACCTGGAGAGAAATGAGTTCCAGGAGAGACAGACTTATCCCAGCCTTCCACTGATATTGTAAGAAGCTGGAACCACAGTCTTAAGGGGAAGAGGAAGGCTAGACCCTTGCAGACATCGGCAATCATCTTGCTCCAACATGTGGCAACAGTGAAGGAAGTAACTTATGCTTTATGGCCTGGCAACTTTAAGTTTCTACCCCAAATATATACCCTTTATAAAAGTCAGTAGATTTCTGGTATTTTGCATCAGCACCCCTTTGACTGATTAATACAGATCTATAGAAATTAATTTTAACGATCTGAGTAACTGCAGATGTAAATATTTCCCTTGTATTTATTAATATTTGAAAGGCATGAAAGAGTTTTATTCCACTGCCAGAATTCAAGATTGTCTTAGTACAATTGTGACACCACAAATATTAAGAGAGGAATCTGACAGTCCTTGCAATGATCAAATGTACAAGAGTATGAGAAAATTTCTGTTGATATGAACTTTTATATTCTTGGCATGAGTGCCTTTGTATCTTTTAATGTCCCTTTTGGTTAATTTTGGAAAAATTAAATTTCCAAAAGCCCAAAGAAATGACTCACAGTCATAGCAGGTTTATTTTAATGATTATATACTCAGTGGCCATTTATATTTCATAATACTACTAAAGAAATCTCCTAGAACCTTTTTATAATTAGCTTAAGTCAGGTTGTTTTCAGCATTTAAAAATAAACAAATATTAAGAAAATATAAGTCCCTTAGGACTCCATGATCAGAAACATGCTACTCTAAGAGTCACAAAAGCTTTAGCCACAAAATAATAATTACACCAATAAACCTTGCTCATGTTAGGGGCCAATGGGCCTGAAAAGTGTGCACTAATAAAACAGAAATGATTTGTTTCCCCAAAAGTCTGGAAAAAGTATCACAAAAATTGTTACTTTACTTTCTCATTTATGAAATTCTAAAGCCAATAAATTTTTTACATTGTTCATGAAGCTACTTAATCCTTAAGATGTGATTTCAAATACCCAATTTTCAAACCAAGTAGCTGAACAAAAAATCTACCCATGGCAAACCTGCTTTCATACGGTACATGTAGGTCAATTTTAAATTCAAGCCATTTCAGCAGGTTAAGAATCATACCGTTTCTCATCCCCATAAGAAGACCACATGCCACCGTCACTCTGAGAAGTACATGTGAAAAAATGAAATCATTTTAAGCTGAAAGGAACATGGAGATGTTCAAGTATTAACACAGGATTAGTGGAAAGAGCACAAAATTTGGACTCAGGAGATCTGGATTCAAGGTATGACTCTAAGACTCTATGTAGCCCTGAGAAGGTTAGTTAGCTTCTCTGAGCCTCCAATTCCTTACGGGTAAAACAGGAAAAATGACAAATATTTCACAGGATTTTTGGGGGGGATTCAATTCCTTATAGGTAAAATAGGAAAAATGACAAATATTTCACAGGATTTTTTGGGGAATTCAAATGAGATCACAGATGTGAAATTGCTTTATAAATAAAAGCTCAAAGATGACACACAGTAGTTAGTAGCACAGCTTGTTTCCTGCCTTGCAGGTTCAGGCTTATTCTCAACATAGCAACCAGAGTGATCCTTTTAAAATCTAAGTCAGATTATTATGTCACTTATGTCACTCCTCTGCTCAAAACTTCAGGATGCTTCCCGTGTTTATCATGGTAAAAGCCCAAATTCTTAAAGTGACCGAGGCCTAAATTTATTTCATCCCTCCCTCCATCTTACCTCTCTGACATTATCTACTGCTTCCTCCTTTGCTCACTTAAATTCCAGCCACACTGATATCCTTGCTTTTCCTTGAACACAAAGCATATTTCCATCCTACGGCCTTTGCATTATCTTTCCTTCTGCCAGGAATTCCCCTTCTCCCCTGCACCCAGATATCCATATGGTTAACCCTCTTACCTCCTTTAAGCCTTGACTCAACTGTGTGCTTTACAATGACTGCTATTTAAAACTGCAGCCCCACAAAACACCATCTCACTTCTAAAACCATTTACCCCACTATACTTTATTCCTTTAATAACTTACAACTGTATCATATTACTTATTTATTATGTTTATTGTCTGTCCCCACTAGAGAAAAAAATCCATATCTTCATTACAGGGAAACTATCCCACAACTCAGGAATGGCAGATGGTGAGCTCATTATTACACTATCTCCAGATCTAGGAACAGGAAATAATGTTAACTTTTTTTGCAACTGAGGCTAAAGGAGGAAAAGATAGGGAGTTCTCACAGAATTTCTCAAATCTCAAAAAAAAAATTGTTTTTCCTCTCCCTGTTTATTGAATGATCCACAATCTAATGATTTTTTTCAGGCTAGTAGTAACTAGGAGTACTTTACTAGAAACTGAAAAGTGGTGGAGTGAAGACAGGTCAAGTCAACATAAAGGAATCCTCTAAGCAGCAGTTCTCAGACTTTACAGTGGCAGTTTGTAAAGTGAACCAATATGAACAAGAAAGCAACCTGAGATTCCTTCATTCCTTCAATAAACAATTATTAAGCAAACACTACTGTAATTAGTACTGCTCATTCTTGGATATTAGCCACTACACTGTGAGGAAACTCAAGCATTTTGTGGAAAGGATCACATGAAGAACCAAGAATCCTGGTCCATAGCCCTAGGTCAGGTCCCAGCTGTAAGTCAGCACCACCTTGCTGGTCATGTGAGTTGAGCAATCTCAAAAATGGCTCCTCAAACCAAGTCACCCTAATTGACATTCCATAGAGAAAAAACAGCTGTCCTTACCAAATCCAGTTCAAATTGCAGATTTTTTTTTTTTTAACAGAGTAAATGACTATTATTATTTTAAGACTTTAAGTTTTGGGGTGGTTTGTTTTGCAGCAATGGGTAACTGATACACTATAGTTATCAGATTGCTGATGTCATTTTTAATATAAAGAGTTTGTGTATAACCAGCTCCTTGGAATCCTCTCACTTAAGAAGGGCACTCTGGGGAAACGGACTTTGGCCCAGTGGTTAGGGCGTCCGTCTACCATATGGGAGGTCCGCGGTTCAAACCCCGGGCCTCCTTGACCCGTGTGGAGCTGGCCATGCGCAGCGCTGATGCGCGCAAGGAGTGCCGTGCCACGCAAGGGTGTTCCCCGCGTGTGCAAGGAGTGCGCCCGTAAGGAGAGCCGCCCAACGTGAAAAGAAAGAGCAGCCTGACCAGGAATGGCGCCGCCCACACTTCCCGTGCCGCTGACGACAACAGAAGCGGACAAAGAAACAAGACCCAGCAAATAGACACCAAGAACAGACAACCAGGGGAGGGGGGAAATTAAATAAATAAATAAATCTTAAAAAAAAAAAAAAAAAAAGAAGGGCACTCTGATCATTCTAAATGCCAAAATATCATGGATGTAAATTCAAGTGCAATCTTTTCTGTTATATTTACCATCAATCCAGACAATTCATAAAATAAATACATTCTTCTTTCTCAGCCAATCCTATCCTTTAGGGGAATGGGCAAAGTTACTGAATGGAGAATCCTAACTCCTTTGCTTGCAAATGGCAATTTCCTTCTCTCTGCTTGAGTGGCTATTACTCTACTAGTGGTTAATACAACCGCTCTAGAGGAAAACTGCCTGAGGGTGCATCCTAACTACCACCTATTAGCTGCGACTTTTGTTTCATCACCTGTAAAATGGGGATAATTATACCTACCTTATGGCAATGGGAAGAATAAATGAATTAATTAATATAAACTGCTTAGACTGGTACTTGGTGCATAGTGTTTACTAAATGACAGCTTAAACACAACTGAGATATAAAAACAACTACCTTCACCAAGCACAGATGGTATAACATACAGCCTACCTGATTATTCTGTAACCAACTATCCTCATCATTTTATTCATCTTCTTTTCTTAGAATCATCTTCTTTTTTTGTTAAAGATTTATTTTTTATTTATCCCCTCCTCCCCCAGTTGTCTGCTCTCTGTGTCCATTCTCTTGTGTGTTCTTCTGTGAGCACTTCTATCCTTATCAGCAGCACCGGGAATCTATGTTTCTTTTCATTGTGTCATCTTGTTGTGTCAGCTCTCCGTGTGTGCGGCGCCATTCTTAGGCAGGCTGCACTTTCTTTCTCGCTGGGCGGCTCTCCTTACGGGGCACACTCCTTGCGCGTGGGACTCCCCTACGCGGGGGACACCCCTGGGTGGCACGGCACTTCTTGCATGCATCAGCATTGTATGTGGGCCAGCTTCACACGGGTCAAGGAGGCCTGGGGTTTGAACCATAGACCTCCCATGTGGTAGGCAGACGCCCTATCCATTGGGCAAGTCCGCTTCCCTCTTACAATCATCTTATTTCCCTTTTTCTCTCAGTTGCAAGTTTACCGAAAGTATGGAAAGGAAAAATGAAAGGAAAAAATGCTGCTTTACTGAGAATTCTGGTAAAAGGGCTGAGATAGAAAGTCATATAAAGGATACATATCATCTAAACATTTCCTAGTTCCAGCTCCTCAGGCCACAAACTGTGGACGTGATACATTAATGCCATTTTATGTTCAGAATCAACAGAACAAGAAGCATAAACACACCACATACCCCTTGTAAATGCTGACACTAGTCATAACCCAATTAAAAACAATCTATAGAATGCCCCTTAAAATGTTTCAAATGCTTACCAGAATGACAAAACAGCCCAAGCATGCAGACAAAAAAGGCAGCAATGGCTAAGTGCCTGGAAGCCTAAGTGATACATAATAATTACAAATGTATTTCCATACATTCAAAAATTCCAAAACCATTCCATGCTATCTTAATATTAGGCTAAATTTTCACTTATTATAAAATAAAACTGCTTATGCCTTTATTATTTATGTTTTGCAGAGCTTACAGAGCATGATTCTACCTGGATTTACTAAGTGCTTAAAATGGGATTGAGAAAGCTACTACAGACATACTAAGTACTGGTGCTTATATTATATTGACTAAGATTTATGATCTGAAGAAAATATCAAAGTACCCAATTTATACTGACAACAGTTTTCTCACTAGGCCTAATTTATCACTGAACTCCTCTCACAAAATAGTAATCAGCAAAGGTTACTACATTATCTGCTTTTATCTGAGAAAGTGATATTTAATATCTAACTCAAGGTACAGAAGAAAGTAAACAAAGGGATGTAGATTTCTGATTTTAATTGCCTTTCCCTTCATTATACAATTGAAGTCTAGGGAAATAGGTGGCCAATAGATACATGCAAAAACACTGGGAGAAATGCCTTAAAAGCTTCCCTATATACAATTCACATGAAGGCCAAAAAATCATTAACAGAATTTAGAGAAAAATCATTAACAGAATTTTTCATATCCTTAAACTCAGCTCTGCACCTGACAAATTCTATATCATTTTCATCAGAGGATGAAATCTTCAGAGATTAAAAGAAAAGAAAAGAGAACTAATTACCTCACAGAGATGCTTTTTTCAAGAACATGAATAAATTAGACTTGGGGAGAGGCCTGCCCTTGGCTTTGCTACTTCTCTGTTCTCCCAGATTCAATCACACCTGGTATTTAGATGTATTGTATTTCTTCGGTTTATGTGTCACCTTGATAAATGTGGAAAGTTCTTTTAGCCAAGAACTTGGATTAGATTTCATTTAAAAATCTGACTAAACAAAACCATGTATACTTGGTGGTTTGAAATCTGACATTTAAGTTACGCAGTAACTTTTAACCTACAGCCAATAGTGACATCATACAGCAAAATGTGCTCAGCAATTAAATAGAAAAAAAATTGGAGCCAGATTTGGGGACAGGCTCATCTCAGGATAAAAAGCTAGACTTCTTCCTCTAAAATAATGAAAACCTGACAAACTTAGAGAATGCTGGAATAAAGGCATTTTATTTCTAACCAGGTCCAGACAACTCAAACTCAATGCCATAAGCTCTGTGGTCAACTTTTCCTTAAAACACAATCTCATAAGAAAACCACAGAATAGCTGTCCTGTAAGTAATATGATTTATCCTTCTTCATCCAAGTCTTAGGTCTCAAACTATAAAGATTCTGAATCTAGTGAGAGGATAGTGCCTAATCCAGAAAAAAGGAAATAGCACTGTCAATTTTAAACATTTGTTAATTTTTTTAAGACCTAGCATATTTAAAACCTCCCTGGGAGTACTGGTTTATTATTTGCAGAAAGAAGGATGACCATGGTGACCTTTAAAATAGACGTCTGGACTGCAGTCCTATAGGACTGGAAGAAATTCCCCTCACAGGATTAGGCTGTGTTTTCTATTCTATCCAAAACAAATTTCCTCAACTATATAAGAAAAACCTAAAAATAGAGGAGCTTGTCTAGAGATTTAGGAAAAATTTCCCTATGTACATGACCTAATTTAATGGATAAGTGTTCTTATAATTTCAGAGTGGCAAAAGTGTGGAAAGAAAGAAATAGCAAACTATACACAATAGTTTCCAACCCTGGATATACTTCAAAATCACCTAAGGAAAAATGTTTTGTTCAAATATAAATGCACTAGACCCATCCTAGGAGATTCTATGGGTCTTAGATGGAGCTCAGTTAGCTCTCTTTTAAGGTTCCATAGTAATTATGATATGCACACAAGACTGAGAACTACTATGAGGGAAATAAATAATAAAGTCATCCAAATTGTTAAAGGAAAGTTTGCAAAACATCAGACACATTTTTCATATATATAATCCCTATCCTCCCTCAACCATCAACAAATCTCAGAACATAACAAATCTCACACACACACAAAAACAATAGTTTGGGCCATGTCTGAGGACTGGAGCTGCCACTGCCACAGTCACTGTGTTGCTAATTAACAGTGTGGACACTTCCCATGAGGACATGATTCACTTTGTCCAAATGGACTACTATGGGACCCACCTGGCAACCTGCTCATCCAGAAGGTCTGTCAAAAATCTTTGATGTATGGAACAGAGGGCAGATCCTCATTGCCAACCCAGGGGTCATCAGGGTCCCATGTGGCAAGGGGCGTGAGCCACCCCATGTATGGGAGCATCCTGGCATCCTGCTCATATGACCTGAAAGTCATCATCTGGAAAGAGGAAAATGGCACCGGGAAGAAGACCCATGAGCACACAGGCCATGACTCATCAGTAAATGTGCTGGGCCGCTCTCTGACTACGGCCTGATCTTGTCAAGTGGGAGCATGGACAGGGCCATCTCCCTGCTGACCTACACAAGGGAAGGCCAGTGGGAAGTGAAGAAGATAAACAATGCTCATGCTATTGGCTGCAATGCTGTCAGCTGGGCCCCTGCTGTCATACCTGGAAGCCTCACAGACCGGCCATTGGGTCAGAAACTCAACTACATCAAAAGTTTCATCAGGTGGCTATGACAACCTCATCAGCCTATGGAGAGAGGAGGAAGATGGCCAGTGGAAGGAGGAGTAGAAGCTGGAAGTTCACAGTGACTGGGTTCAAGATGTGGGCTGAGCCCCCTCAATTGGTCTGCCTACCTGTACCCTCCCCAGCTGTTCCCAGGAGAGCCGTGTTCATTTAGATAAGTGATGATGCCTCAGGGAATTTGTGGTCTCCCAAACTACTGCATAAGTTCAGTGATGCTGTGCAGCATGTAATTTGTCTATCATAGGCAACATCCTGACTGTCTTGGGCAGAGACAATAAGGTTACCCCGTGGAAGGAGCCAATTGACAGGCATCAGTGATGTCAACAAGGGCCAGAATGAGCAGCGACAACTGGGCCTGGGTCCCAACACTAAGACCACTCCTTCTGGGCTAAATGACCAAACAACTGGGAGGAACATTCAACTCCAACAAGATTATTTTCCTAGGAATAGTTACAAGTATAACCACAGATTGATGATCTGTCTTAACATAATTCAGTATGGATTGCAACTTAATTCCAGCTGAAAACACTGTTGGTATGAGGGTTAAAAAAAAAAACTACAACTGATCTTTAAAAAAACTACAACTGATCTGTCTCTCTCCTTTATAAAGCTTTAATGTTAATTTCTTCTGTGACATTTCTCTTTACAATTACTATCTCCATTTATCTTCCTCTTCTTGGTATAAAACCTGCACATATACTACATTACTTAGTATTTATTATACCATTTTGCATTAGTCATTGTTTCTTGCCTTCCTTCTTTCAAGGGAACATGATGATGCCCTATATGTACTAGCCACAGCCTACTCTTTTAGCCCTATATATTCCCATTCCCTGTAATATAACCTATGCTCATTCACACGTTAAATCATTTGCCACTCAATCACTTAGCCACTCAACCATTCATCCAACAAATATGTATTAAGTAGCTACAGTATGGTATGCTCTAGCTATACCTGACTGCTTCTTATTGCCAGTAAAATTCATCCTCTTCCACTACTCAATATATTTTGCTCATAGCATTCCCTCTGCCTAGAAGGCCCTTCTCTCTTTATCAGCCTGACAAAACCCTTCTTAGCAATTCTGAGCAACATTTATTGTCTACCATGTGTTGTACATACTATGCTAGGAGTTAAGGACATAAAAAAGAAATAATGCAGAGTTTCTATAGATTCTATAAGAATCTATAGTGGTGAAGACACATAAACCAACATGTAACTAGTAAAATGTGGTAAATACTGAATGACATGGGAACACCAAGAAGTGATACTTGGCCCAGCCTAGGGGACAAGCATGTTCAATGCCACTTTTGAATTTTGTAATACCACCCCTTGCTTTTATTTAAAACTCTATCACATATGCATGCATCCATAATGTACAGTTGTTCTGGTTTAAACTTTACATAAGTAGAATCATACTGTATCCTTCTGCAGTTTGCTTTTTTCCACCCAATAATATGGTGCATCTGTTTGATAAAAAGCTTTTTTTTTCATTCAGTTAGAATACCATTATGATTTCTTCTTTGATCCATGGATTATTTAGAATTGTGTTTTTTATCTTGTAATAGTATGCGAGCTTTTAGTTATTTTTTAAATGGAATTCTTGCTTAATTGCACTGTTAAGGAATTCTTGCTTAATTGCACTGGCAGCAAATGTGGTCCATATGTTCTTTGAAATTTGCTGAGATTTCCTTTATGACCCAGTACAAGACTGCTTAATATTTTCCATATATGCTTGAAAACTATGTGTGCATAGATGCAGTATTCTATATATGTCCATTAGATCATACTTAATAATACTAATATGCAAATCTTTCTTCATAGTTCTGCCAATTATTATTTCTAAGGTATATTATTAAGTACATGCTAATTTAGAATTATATCTTCCGGTGAACTAAACTTTTTAGTCAATACGAAGTGATTGTTTCCAGTAATGCTATTTTTCCTTAAACTCTATTATCTGATATTAATAGAATTAATCCAGCTTTTTTTTGGCTACTATTTTCTTTTCCCATCTTTTGACTTTTAATCCTTTGGTATCTTTATGTTTCTAGGTATTTCTCTTATAAATGGCATAAAGTTGAATTTCCTTTTATCCCCCCTCTCCAATCTGACAATCTTTGCCTTCTAAATGCAGAATTCAGTCTGTTTCCACTTCTTGTGCCTACTGTAGTATTCCAAATTCATTTCTACCACCATATTTTGTGTGTTTTTTTAATATGTCCCCCGTCCCAATACTCATCCATCTTTTTGCTCATTGTTTGCACTTGTTGTCTGCTCTTTGTTTTTACTCATTGTCTCATTTTTTCTTTAGGAGGCACCAGGAACTGAACCCAGAACATCCCATGTCAGAGGTGGGCACTCAGCTGCTTGAGCCACATCCACTCCCTGCTCGTTTGTTTTTGTTCATTATTTTTGCTCGATGTCTGCTCATTGTTTGTTTGTCTTCTTTAGGAGGGACCAGGAACCAAATCCAGGACCTCCCATGTGGGAGAAAGGCACTCAATTGCTTGAGCCATATCTATTCTTCCACTTCTACTACTTTTTAAAATGATATACTCTAATTATTCTGCTAGAGATTACCTAAAAAGTTTAAAATGCCAATTTAATTTAACAAGTCTAAATGTAATCAATATCTTTATCAACCTCCCAAAGAAGAGAAACTTTGAGTGCTTTAACCTCAGTCCTGTCGCTCCCAATTTATCAGGTATTACCGTTCACAAATTACTTCCATATTGACACATTTTAACTGCACAAACTAGACATTGTTAATGTTTTATACCAACACATTTTATAAAGCTTTATCCACATTTATTATTTTGTTGTTGTTAGCTATTCACTTCTGTATGTCAGGCCTTCTTTTAAGGTCATTTTCTTTTTTCTTAATATACAGTGTATAGAAAAATTTTTAGTGAGGATCTTTGAATACTAAACTCTCTCCAATTTTACTTATCTTAATATATCTTTGTGCAACCTTTGTACTTGAAAGATAATTTTACTAGAATAGACTCCTAGGTTGATTTCTTTTGCTCAAAACTTTGAGGATATCTTTATACTAACTATGGCTTATACTGCTATAGTTGAGAAGTCAGTTGCCAGTCTATTAGGGATTCTTTGTAGGTAATTGGTCTTTAGTCTCAGCTGCTTTTGGTGTTTTGTATTGTCACTATGAAGTGTCTAGGTGTGAACACTGTTTTTATCTAGCCCTTTTTTATATTTTTTCCTGAACTTCTTTATTTATCACAAATCTGTTAAACCTGAGGGTTGGTGTCTTTCATCAATTTTAATATACTTTCAGTTATTATCTCTTTAAACATTGTCTTCACTCATTTTGTCTATTACCTCATTTTGAAATACTGTTTAGATGCTTGTTGGACATTGTTACTCTATTCTATCCTTATGTCTCTACTTCTTTTTCACAAAACACATGCTTTTTGAAAAAAAATTTAACTTCTCATTATGAAATAATTTTAGACTTACAAAAGAGTAGCACAATCAGTAGTTTCCTTATACCCTTTCCCCAGCTTTCCCAAATGATTATAGTACAATCATTAAAACCAGGAAATTAACTATGATCTACGGAACTTATTCAAATTAACTAATCTTCATACCTTACTCATATTTCACCCACTGTTCTACCATTGTTGGTGATGGGCCAGGTTCCAACATCTCCTCAGTCTCCTCCAATCTAAGAAAGTTACTCAGTCTTTCCTTGAATTGCATGACCCTGACACTTTTGAAAGAATATGCTATTTACCTGGGTTTATCTGATAATTCTTCATGATTAAATACAGGTTATGCATTTTTGGCAAGAATACCACAAAAGTGACTTTCTAAATTGCAAATCAAGAGGTAAATGATGACAATGTCTCTCCCTACACAAGACTCTTCTTTCACTTTTATTTGAACCTAAAATCAGCACTATACCTGTTAAGCCCCAGAGATTTTAAACTTTGGTCTGTTCATATGCCAGATGAGCCCTGAATCTCAGCAGAGTTGCAGACATTTACTCCCCAGTTCATTGGCTTGTTCAGGACAACTAACAAAATGATGATGATGTATAACGTCCATTCCAAAAGCAAAGAATATCTACAACTGCAAGCAAAACAGTTCCTTCCATCTGCCCCATAAAGACTAAGCCCTCCCTCAATCTGTAGCAAGGCAAGCATCACCAACCCCAAATACTCAAGATTAAGGAATGAGCAAACATAAAGGAGGAATGCAATCATGGATCAAAGTAGACTTACTATCATTTTAGTAATGGAAAACTTGTAACAATGATATAAAGGTATTGGTTACTGTAGATTCTAAGGAGGAGGGAGAGGGAAGAGTAGGTGGAACAAAGAGCACTTTTAGGGCATTGGAATTGTCCTGCATGATTCTGTGATGACAGATACAGGCCACTATACATTTTGTCAAAACCTATAAAATTGTACAGTGCAAAGTATAAACCATAATATAAACTACTGACCATGGTTAGCAGCAATGCTTCAAAATTTGTTCATCAATTTCAACAAATATACCACACTCATGTAAGATCTTATTAATAGGGGAAAATGTGAGAGGGTAGGGACTGGGGTATATGGGAATCTCCTGTATTTTCAACCTAATTTTTCTGTAATCTAAAACCTCTTTTAAAAAGAGAGTTTGAAACAAAGTCCCCCCAAAATCATTATTTTAGTAGACCACCCAGAGTGCACCAGCTCCTTGAACACTATGCCAAGAATAGGTGGATGTCTTCTATACCGTCCATACATCAATAAGGTCAGAAAAATTTATTTTCTTTTTCTGTGTGATTACTATTCAGTAATCCAAAATTCTTCATACAAGTCAGTTTTGCTGCACATTATTTGACAAAACTCTTACTTTATATGTAAAATGTATTTACATTTCATCACCAAATGCCTAGAGGAAATCTTTCTTAAGGCATACTTATATTTGGCAAACTTGTATGCCGTATACTTTGTTCACTTGGGAACATACCAAAAAGTCACAAAACTTCAATTTCACATCGAACATCTGTAAGAACATTAATAATTACATTATGGTAATGTGATCTGTTCTGAAAAGAGTTGAGGTTCCTAAATTAAGAATGCTATGGAAATCTCTGAAATTGTCTGGCCAGACTTAATTTTGTGGTACCTAAGAGAAGTTAGAACTCATAATATGTTTTTTAAAAGCCTAGTTTCTGCCCCAGTTAAAACATAATAATGTTTGCTTAAAGTTTCTAGATACACAAGATCATGGATGTTGAAATTGTTCAATAAATATTTTCCAGGTGGTAATTCTAAGGTTCAACTGGGGAGTTTTTGCTCCTTTGGCAGATTCCCAGGCCTGAGAAAATCCCTTCTTTGCAGTGAAGAGACTGTGAAAGATGAGGCCAATCAAGAACTGCTTCTAAATAACGTTCATGATGAAACATCTTGATTCCCAACATTTAGTTCAGGGTCAGGTTTCAGTCTTTCAAATGGTGCTCCCTGTGCTTTGATATTTTACTATTTCTGCCAAGTTTTGTCTACAGAATAGTTCTTGGTTTCTACATGTTTCACAGCCAGTTTGTTCCCTATTTTCATTCTGGTGTCTGGAAATATTCCAAATACTATATATCTTTATTCCTTCCAGTTCTTTCTTTGTTGCTTTTCTTCATTCTAAGTCTTTTAACATGTGTTTTAATTTGAAAAGTTCCTAATACTCTCATTACTTTTTCACTTTCTGTTGCAAAGCCTTTATACAGAGACTGACAAAGATCTACTCTTGAGAATCCTGTTTCTCAGGATTCCCAAGCATTTAAACTCTCCTATTCTTAATGTGCCCTTTTTCTGTACTATTATTCTAATTCCTCTGGTTTTTTAAACACAATCCTTTTATTGATAAAATAGGGACCATCATCTTCTCCTTCCATAATGTATTGAACTACCTGCTCATGGAGGTGAGGCCCATCTCCACTCTAGTGGCTGTGAAGATAACCCATTTTAAAATATATATTTTATTTTTTTAAAAGATATTTAGACTGCACAAAATGCTACAAGAAAAAGGGATTCTCAAATGCCCCACTCCCCACACCTCCCTCCCTTTCCAAAATTAACAATTTCTTTAACTGATTAACACATTTGCAGCATTGCCACTAAGCACGGATTGTACTTTACAATGTAGTTTACACTCTCTCCCACCCAATTCCGTAGGTTATGGCAGGATTTATAATGGACTGTATCTGTCATTGCAATCTAATTCAGGACAATTCCAAGTCTCAAAAATGTCCCCATATTATACCTCTTTTTCCCTCTCTCTCTGCCTTCAGCATTTCCAGTGGCCACTGTCTCCATATCAACAATATACTTTCTTCCATTGCTAGAATACCAATAAGTCTATAGCAGAATATCAGTAAGTCCACTCTAGTCCATATTTATTCCCCAGTCCTGAGGATTCTGGCATGGTGATGCCCATTCCTCCTCTAATTGAGAGGGGGCCTCAATCCCATATGGCTGATGGATTGGATTCTCTTGCTTGCTGCTGTAGACTCTCTCAGTGGTTGTCCATCCTCACCTCATTGTTAGTTGTTCTGGGTGAGCCCAATGAACTGGAGAGTAGGTGTTGCAACTCCACTGAGGTTCAGGGCCCAGCTGGCAAATGGACATCCCAAAGATTCAAGTCTCTTGGGACATACACCTAACAACTCCAGCACCAACTATAGGTTCAAACAGAAGGGACAGAGGAGGCACGTAGAGAGAAGTAACATCTGAGTTCAACTCTGTCACACTCGGGAGCACAAACTCTGAAATAGGGCCCACTGGTGAGGCACCAAACTTCAGAGCTATATGCCATGACTGTAGGATCTGGATGTCTCCAGAGCCCTCAGGGACCCCACTAGTATCTACTTTGACAGTCTATGAGAGCCTGCTGAGATGTACATAAGTGTTACCTCTGGGATGACCTCCCAACTCACTTTGAAGGCTCTTAACCATATAAACTCATTTGTCTTTACCTTTTCCCCCTTTTAGTCAAGGTCTTTTTCCAGTTGCATTGCTCGTTCTTGTTTGGTAGTAATCCCTCAGTGCCAGGGAGGCTCATCCCCAGGAGTCATGTCCCACATTGGGGGGAAGGTAATGCATTTATATGCTGAGTTTGGCTTAGAGAGAGGTCACATTTAGGCAACTTAGAGGCTCTCAGGAAGTAACTTTTAGGTACCCTACAGCACTGGCTAAGTTGCATTTTCAAGAGCAAAGGCTCATAAGTATAAATTTCAATATCAAAGGCCCATCAATGGACCAGCCTTCTTCATCAGTCATGGCCCTGCACTTGGCGGATTGTTGCTGTTCCATTAGAGAATGTGGCAGAGCTCCCCAGGATGGGAATTCAATATTCTTTTGGAAGATAATTCATTTTTAAAAAGGTTTGTTTAAAAAGGTTTGTTTTAATCTTTTTTTCCCCTCCAAATTTCTTATTGACTCATGAGGGTTTCCACAACAGGATATCTTCCCATCCTCACCTCCTGCAGCATAATCCAATCCTCCTCCTAATCATTCATCAAACACTATTACATAAAGCTTCCTGTAACTGTCTCTATCAGAGTTACTGGTTGTTTCTTCTATGTTTTCTCAAGATTATGTTCTTACCGTTATACATCTACATAAGTTTTCCTCATGCTCTACTTGTTTATATATCTGCTTCTCCTATTAGACTTTACTTTTATTCATGTTTGCAACCCTGATTCCTTGCTAATTACATGGTAAACAGTAAGTGCTCTATAAATATTTACTGTATAACTTACTGAATAAATGAGTACTTCATATAGCTTCAGATAAGAAAGAGGAGCTAAAATCATGGTTTTTGAGAAATAGCAAATGAACAAACATAAATGTATATTTGCTCTGTGACAAATCATTTTCTCTACAGGAGAAAATTAAAGAATTAGACAGCATGATCTGAGACCTCAGAGATGAGATAAAATTTGCATAAGAAACAATTTAATAAAATCACAAGTAGAATTAAACTGTGACAAACTGCATAACTGATGGGAAGAGGTTGAATAAAGCACTACCAAAAAAGGCAGTGGGGAGAGCTTCTTAAAAACATAAATAAACTAAAAAATATAAGTTGAAAGACAGGAAAAGTTCTTTCAGTGTAAAGAATGGTGTACATAAAAGCACAAAAATAGGAATTAGTAATTATTATGTAAAGTATGGCAAGCAGATCAGTTGTCAATAAATACTAGATAAGTGCTTAATATATGGTAAGTTGTTTATAATGAATTATACCAAAGGGAAGGATATTTTGGCCAAGACTTTAAGTCATTTTTAAAAAAGGAAAATACAAACTATTGAAGGAAATATGAAAAAACAAATTCCCACTAATCAAGGAAGAAAAAACGCATTCATTCAATATCTACAAGTATTTACTGAGTGATAACTATGTGCTGGGTACTGTTCTAAGCACTGGAAAATAAAAGACAAAAATCCTTATGGGAAAAGACAGAAAACAAAGCAAGCACAGTATATTAGAAGGTAAGAGTGCTATAAAGAAGAGTAAAGGAAAAAAGAGGATAGGGAATGCAGAGGCAGGAACAGGGGTCACAATTTAGAGAAGATAGTCCAGGAAGGCTTCAGTGAGGTATCAATTGAGCTTAATAATTAAAGGACAAATCTCAGGGGAAAGAGCATTCCAGGAATAAAATTAACACTTGAGGATTTCTGGTAAAACGGTGTACGAGAAAGACAAGGGATTATTTCCTTTCCCAGAAAATTAGCTAGTGGACAGGCAAAAACAGCCCAGAAAAAAAAGATTCTAGGGTTTAGGACACCAGGCAAAGCCTGGACACTGGCCAGAAGAGAGAGGGGCAAGGGAAAAGAATCTTGATGACGAAACTATGAATTAAAAATGCAGCTGGATGGTAAGAGGATGTGGCTCAACTGGTAGAGCATCTGCCTACCATATGGGAGGGTCCAGGGTTCAAGATCCAGGACCTCCTGACCCATGTGGTGAACTGGTCCAGGCGCAGAGCTGCCGCGTGCAAGGAGTGCTGTGCAATGCAGGGGCGCCCCCACGTGGAGGTGCCCCACATGCAAGGAGTGTGCCCTGCAAAAGAGCCACCCTGCGCGAAAAAAGTGCAGCCTGCCCAGGAGTGACACTGCACACATGGAGAGCTGACGCAGCAAGATGACACAACAAAATGAGACACAGTTTCCCAATGCCACCAAGGGTGCAAGCGTACACAGAACACACAGTGAAAGGACACAGAGAGCAGACAATGGGGGGAAGGGGAGAGAAATAAATAAATTTTTTTTTAAATGCAGCTGGAGCTACTGGCACCTTCCCCCACCTTATAGAAGAATTTTGAGTTCTCAGGCCTTGGGGCCAGCAGCTACAAAGGGGGCCTGCAGGGATTTACCTCCTCAAGAAATGGGAGAGAGAGGGATACAGCCTAAGGCTGACTCAGCTTTTGACCCACAAATTTGGTCTGCTGTGTCCCATGAGCCCCTCCAGGCCAGGAGAGGCTGCACCGTTGTTTACTTCGGGAGCCAGCCCAAGGCTAAAGAGATCCAACCCTCTCAAACACTCTCCCTGCTGACCAGGACTAGTGGTTGAGGGTGCAGAGGAGAGTGGAATTATTTTCTACCTAGGAAAAGAGGGGGCTGCCAGCAAAGGCTGGAGAACTATCTCTGAGAAAATTTGAATTGCAAGGGTTAGTCTCCAGGCAGGATCCTCTACCACATTGATCCAGTCCATGTTGCAGCAAACATTCTAACCAAGCTTTGAACTGAGAGAGCTCCCAAAGAGTGCCACCTGCTGACCAACCAATGAAATGCACATGAAGAAATTAAATGTAAATAAGTAAGACAGGCTTTTTCTGGACCTTACAGCCTTTCTCACCAAGGCCACTGGAAGCAGGTCTGAAACCCATTACAGGGTTCAGGACCCACATTTGGGCAAATAACAGGGGCAACCCTAAAGACCCAGACAGGCTGAGCCAAGAATTGGAGAATAGCAATAACGCACAGACTCCCATCACTAAATCCCTATGAAAGAGGGAAACTGAGCATCTGAGTAAACTCACCATCAAAACCAGATGCCTAGACATCAGCAAAAAACTACAAGCTTTACTTTAAAAATGGAAGAAATGGCCCAATCAAAGGAATGTATCACAGCCCCAGCTGTGACACAGGATTTAAGACAACTAGTCAACGAGATTCATACAAATTTACAAAATTAAATTAATGGGTTGAAAGACAACATGGCTAAAGAGAAAAAGGACATCCAAGAAGATACCAAGTGAGCACAAAGAAGAATCTGAAAATCTGAACAGAAAAGTAACGGAACTCATGGGAATGAAAGACACAATAGGGGAGAGTAAAAAACACAGACGCATTCAATAGCAAACTCAAAATGATAGAAGAAAGACTAAGTGATATAGAAGAAAGAACAACTGAAATGGAGGAGAGAAGAGCAGAGAGAGAAAAGAATGGAAAAAATTGAGCAGGGGCTCAGGGAACTAAATGATAACACAAAATGCAACAACATACATGCCATGGAAATTCTCAAAGGAGAAGGGAAAAGAGGCAGAAAGAGTATCTGAGGAAACAATGGCTGAAAATTTTCCAACATTAGTGAAAGAAATGAACTTACATGTCCAAGAAGCACAGTATACCCTAATTAGAATAAATCCGAATAGACCCACTCAAAGATACATACTACTCAGAATGTCAAACATCAAAGATATAGAGAAAATTGTGATAATAGCAAGGGAGAAGCAAACCATCACCTACAAGGGATACCCAGTAAGACTTAATACGGATTTCTCATCAGAAACTATGGTAGTAAGAAGAAAGTGGTACGAAAGAATTAGGATTCTAAGAGAGAAAAATTGCCAACTGAGAATTCTTTATCCCACAACACTGTTCTTCAAATATGAAGATGAGTTTAAAATACTCACAAAGAGAAACTTAAAGAGTTCATAAAAAAGAATCCACCTTTGTAGGAAATATTAAAGGAAGCCCTAGAGCCTGAAAGAAAAAGACAGGAGAGTAAAGAAGGCAAGGATAAGTGGCGGACTTGGCCCAGTGGTTAAGGTGTCCGTCTACCACATGGGAGGTCTGCGGTTCAAACCCTGGGCCTCCTTGACCCATGTGCAGCTGGCCCATGCGCAGTGCTGACGCGCGCAAGGAGTGCCATGCCATGCAGGGGTGTCCTCCGCGTAGGGGAGCCCCACGCACAAGGAGTGCACCCTGTAAGGAGAACCGCCCAGCGCGAAAGAAAGTGAAGCCTGCCCAGGAATGGTGCCACTCACACGGAGAGCTGACACAAGATGATGCAACAAAAAGAAACACAGATTCCCATGCCACTGACAACAACAGAAGGGGACAAAGACAACACAGCAAATAGACACGGAGAACAGACAACTGGGGTGGAGGGGAAAGGGGAGAGAAATAAATAAATAAATAAATCTTTTTTTTAAAAAAAGAAGGCAAGAATAGCAGAAAGGATAACTAAGAGTAAAAAGACAAGCAAAAATAAGATATGACATATGAAAATCAAAGACTAAAATGATGAAAGTAAATAATGCATTTTTAGTAATATCATTGAATTTAAATGGATTAAACTCCCCAGTCAAAATACATAGGCTAACAGTATGGATAAGAAAACATGAGCTATCCATATGCTGCCTGCAAGAAACTAACCTTAGACCCAGGGATAAAAACTAGCTGAAAGTGAAACATTGGAAAAAGATATTTCATGCAAACATCAACCAAAAGAGAGCTATACTGGTGTCAGACAAAACAGACTTTAAATTTAAAAAGTAATAAGAGATACAAAAGGCCATTCTATATTAATAAAAGGGACAATCCACCAGGAAGAAATAACAGTCATAAATTTCTATGTTCTTAACAAAGGTATCCCAAAATACATCAGGCAAACTCTGGGAAACCTGAAGAGAGAAAAAAAACATTCTACAATAATAGTTGAAGACGTCAACACACCACTTACATTAGAAAGAACTGAACAGAAGATGAACAAGAAAACAGAGAACTTGAATATGTAAATAACCTAGACCTAGCAGACATATACAGAACACTGCATCCCAAACCAGCAGGTTATAATACTTTCTTTTTAAGTGCTCATGGATCTTTTTCCAGGATAGATCATATGTTAGGTCACAAGGCAGGTCTCAATAAATATAAAAAGACTGAAATTATACAAAGCACCTTCTCTGATCATAAATGGAATGAAGCTGGAAATCAATAATAGATGGGAAAGGGGAAAATTCACAAATGTGTGGAAGCTAAACACACTCCTAAGCAATCAGTGGGTTAAAGAGATTCTTAGTGAAATTAGTAAATATACTGAGACAATTAAAAAAAAATACAACTTAATAAAACTTAGGGGAAACAGCAAAGGCAGTGCTGACAGGGAAATTTAATGCCCTATATTAAATAAGAAGAAAGAGCTAAATTCAAAGATCTAACTGAACAAGTGGAAAAACTAGAAAAAGAACAGCAAACCATTCCCAAAGCAAGTAGAAGAAAAGAAATGATAAAAGATTACAACAGAAAGACATGAAACTGAGAGCAAAGAAAACAATAGAGAAAATCAATAAAACCAAAAGCTGGTTCTTTGAGAAGATCGATAAAATTGACAAAACCTTAGCTAAACTGACAAAGAAAAAAAAAGAGAAAATGCAAATAAATAAAAGCAGAAATGAAAAGGGGGACATTACGACTGATCCCACAGAAATAAAAAGGATATTACCCCTGAGCCTCAGCAGACTTGCAACTACTACCCTCTGGTTCATTAGATTTACCCAGGCCAGCTAACACAGAGATGAAGATGGTCAACCATCACACCAGGGAACCAAGAGTGCCTAAAACTGCAAGCAGGAGAATTGCATCCATCATCCATGTGGAATCTAAGCCCCCTCTCAATATAGAGGCAGAGTGGACATCACTATCCCAGGGTCCACAGAATGGAAGAATAAAATATGGATTAGAGTGGACTTACTGATATTCTACTATGGAACTATTGTGACTAGTAATGGAAGAAATTGTAGCATTGATGTAGAGAAAGTGGCCACGGTAGTTGCTGAGGGCAGGGAGAGGGAAGAAGAGATGTGATATGAGGGCATTTTTGGGACTTGGAGTTGTCCTAAATGATATTGCAGGGACAGATGCTGGACATTATATATCCTGCCATAACCCACTGAATGGACTGGGGGAGAATGTAAACTACAATGTAAACTATAATCCATGTGGTGCAGCAGTGCTTCAAAATGTATTCACCAAATGCAATGAATGTGCCACAATGATGAAACAGGTTGTTGATGTGGGAGGGGTGGGGTAAGAGGGGTGGGGGATATATGGGAACCTCTTATATTTTTTAAATGTAACATTTAAAAAAAAATAGAGAGATTGTAGGGGGAAAAAAGAGGATATTATGAGAAACTGTATGCCAACAAATTAAACAATTTAGATGAAATGGATAAATTCCTAGAAATCACAAACAACTTACGTAATATAAATTTTAGCAACAAACAACCACATAGACATGCTGCACCATCCATTAGTTGGAAAAAAAAAAACATTTAAAATAGGAAGCATGCTCAGATCATTCCTGTCACTGAGATGCCATTTCATTTCCTATCCTAAAACAAACCATCCCAACCAGGATTGATTCAGTGTGATGCTGAATCAAACACACGTTACTGTGCTTGCCTGGCCAAGGGCAGTCAAACTTAGCCACACTAAAGGAGGATGATGATGGGTAAGCAGTCAGTCATAAAAGCAGGCTCAGAATGGCCAATATTGTGTAAAATGGAGTTTTTATTCCTCGGTTGATCTTTCAGCTGGAGCACTGACAGTGGTATCACCTTCTGGGAGCTAATAAAAACTCTATAGTGATTATTTGTCCTGATGAGCAAAGGGTGGCTATACTTGACTCTTCCTCACTTCCTCTCTCTCACCTAAAGGGAAGAAACTGGAAATGCAAGTTCTGAGAGAAGGCTTAAAGCCTTAAGCTGGTTTGTGGTTATGTGACTGTGACCCTGGCCAGTTGTTCACTAATTCCCCTGGCTTCATCCATTCTGTCTTAGCTGGCAATGCTAAGCCTAAGGAACAGAATCTAAAGCCACATTGAGCACAGATATATTCAGTAGACACAGGTGAATTTTTACCTTGGTATATCAAAAATGTCGATTTGCATACTAAGACTGAAAATCTCTAAAATTCTTAAAGCCATGCATCGCTAGTAATGTGATTAAGATAACAATATAAGCTCTTGGTAATGTCTTTTCCTGTGGAATTAAGACTCCTATTTTAAATGGTATTTACTTAATGAACTAGGGGGAAGATTTTTTATCCCCCTGCATTTCATTTCTTACTAAAACAACACATCTTGCCCCTTGTAAATGAAAGATAAAGAATAAAAAGTGTTTCCATTAGCAACTAGACCTTCATTTGAGCAAGAAAATCAGAATATGCTTGGCAAAAAGGAGACACAAAGATCAGATACATGGACCATAAAACTAGTGACAAAAAATATACGCACCACTTGGCTATAATGGCCCATACAGTGCTGCAAACACAACTCAATATAATGACTAAAAAATACAGAAAACTCCAACATCAACATGTTCCTGGTAGGCTGCAATGACTAACTGCCCCATCGTGGAAGCCCTTACTCCCTACAATGAAGAAACAACAAATACTTTGACAGCTCCTCAGTATCTGACCTGGTACAGATTGCTGACCAGGTTCCATGAAATCTCCCATCTCCATCCTGCACCTCCTTGATATCTTCTCTACACAGAACCTGCCCTAGAATTATTCCTCAAATATATAATTTTCAATTCAGATGGAACACATCTGTATCTTAGGGTTAACCTTCTTTCCCAAAATCCTTCATTGGCAGGAATGTTTCCATCCCAAGTACCCTCCACTTGATCCAGATCCATGCAGGAACTGAGTGTACAAGGACAATTTCACACCTTGAAGGGCTTTGAGAATATATAAATTGTTAAAAAGAAACCTCAAAAGTCCCAATAACTCAACAGGCTTTGGTTTCTTCTTAATATTCTTCACCCATTAATAAACCTATCTGTGAGCTCCCTGTTACCAGTGGCATCACAAACTCCTCCTCTTAATATGGGGACATGGTAACCAATACAACAGGTTCTTTGGTATAAACACATCTTTTACATGTAAAATATTCTTCTTACCAAATTTTAGGGGTTTGGAAAATAGTCATTTTTCATAAAAATGTTGTTTATATTAATGTGTAAAGGTTATAACTGTTATTTAAAATTAATAAATATTTTCAAAGTATCCTAGTTTTCATTTCTAATTATAACTAGATATATCCTATATAATCAAAAACTCTGGGGAGCAGTTGTAGCTCAGGGTTTGAGCACCTGCTTCCCATGTACAAGGTCCTGGGTTCAATCTCTGGTACCTCCTTTAAAAAAAACACAAAAGCTCTTTGGGATTCTTGATAACTTTTAAGAGTATAAAGGGTTCTCAGTATAAAAAATTTGAGAATTGCTAAATTATGGTATACCCATATTATGGAAAACTATGTAGCCATTCAAAGAGGATGAGGTACTGACTTATTTTTAAGTGAAAAAGCACATTCCTAAATAATATGATCTCTTTTATATTAAACCAAATGTTTAAACCTGTACACATATAAAAACACAAAGGCACAGAAAAATACATAAATACACATATTTATACATGGTGTTTATGTGAAAATTCAGGCCATGTATTTTGCCTAAAGAACTCCTAATTTCTACTTTTACACCTCAACACAATCATTTTCTCAGGGAAGCCTTGCCTTACTTCCCTAACTAGATCAAGTGAACCTCTTATATGTGTCCTATAATACAAGTATCTTTCCTTTATGACATCTGACAGTTTAAATTTTGCATTTTTTTTGGTGCAATTTTTTGATTACTGTCTGTCACCTACATTAGACTATAAGTTCCACGAGGACAGGAACCATGTTAGTTTTTGCTCACCATTATATTCTTGGTCTTGCTTTGGCACTCAGTAAATAGTCAATGAACATATTATAATTGACTTAATAAAGTAATATATGTTTGGAAAATTAGAAAAAAATTTATTTATAAAGAAGGGAGTGGGTTGGGGAAAGGAGGTAGACTAAAGGAGGGTGGGTTAGAGGACTTTCACTTTTTACTCTACACAATTTTATTTTCTGAAATTGTTATAAAGAACATATGTTCATATATTACTGTGGTTATTAAAAATTTAAAAAGAGATAAAGATACACTAATAAGGAATCTTAATAAGGAGAAAGAGCAGCCTCTGTAATGATAAAAGTTAGACTCTTCGGGGTAGAACTACTAATGACCATCTTTAAAAAGCTGATATTTAAATATAAGATAATAAATGAAACCTATGGGTCTATTTTCCACAATGGCTGTGAAGGAAGTTATGACATGTGCTGACTGTAAAGTAAACCAATTCAGTTATTCAAGGAATTTAATATTTTCAAGTTTATAAGTCAGAAGAACAAAGTTTAGACTGGCATGTGTCTTTTCTCCTTATTATCAGAGTCAGTCTTCCATGAATAACAGAATAGTAGAAATCCCATGGCCCAAATACAAATATTAAGATGTCAAAATAATTTTAATATGGAGAAGCAGATGTGGTTCGGTCCCAGTGCCTCCTAAAAGAAGATGAGCAGATGCCACCTCTCACCACAACAAGCTAGACTCTGCCCCCACCACAACAAGCAGATGCCACAAGCCAGCAGATACCACAGCCTGCGGGGAGCAGATATGGCTCAGGTTATTGAGCACTCGCCTCTCATGTGGAAGGTCCCGGGTTTGGTTCCCAGTGCCTCCTGAAGAAGGCAAGCAAACAATGAGCAGACTGACTAGGGGAGGGGGGGATTAATAAAGAAAAATAAAGTAAATAAATCTTTTAAAAAAATAATTTTAATATGAAGAATATGGGCATAGGTTCAACAAGGTATCATATAATGAAAAAAATAGTAAAATTTTTGAAAAAATAATTTGAACACTTGCCCAAGTATCTCTTCTATATAGTCTATGCAACATGACTATGTATATAGCATATAGTCTGAACTTTCAAAATTAGGCCAACTTAGAATTATGACCTCTTTCCACTGAATAGTCTTGGTATGCTAATTAAAAGATAGATGCATCCTGGGGTTCCATGATGGGATATCAAATATATCAGAAAGTTATGATAATACCAAAATATAACAAAATCTAAGAACAAGACATATATTTATTTTTAGATACCAAATATATAGAAATAAAATGGGACTAACCTAGCTTGGTCAGGAAACATGTGAAAAAAGGTATGAGATGTCAGTTAATAACACATGTCTTAAAAAGAGCTAACAATCTAAGGCTGTATGAAAAAGAGCTCTTAGAAAGTATTGGTCAGAACATACTGAGGAAATGTGTTCTGCTCTGGATGCCTCATTCCAATATGTACACTGATAAAGAGGCTTAGAACTGGAGAGTCATACAATAACCAAAAGAATGTCGAATTACCATCCCGGGGAGCTCTGCCACATTTAGTAATGGAACAGCAAGAATCCCCTGAGCACAGGGGCAATGACTAGTGAAGGAGAATGGTCCATTGACAGGCCCTTGATACTGATGACTGTACTTATGAACCTTTACTTTTGAAATTGAAACTTAGTTTGAAACTTATTACAGGATGCCTAAGAGTTAGTTCTTCTTGCTCAAATGTAGCCTCTCTCTAAGTTAAACTCAGCATATAAATGCATTACCTTTTCCCAACGTGGGATAAGATTCCCAGGGATGAACCTCCCTGGCACCAAGGATTACTACCGAGCACCAACTAGCAATGCAACTGGAGAAAGACCTTGACTAAAAGGGGGAAAAGGTAAATACAAATTAGTTTATATGGCTAAGAGACTTCAAAGTGAGTGGGAGGTCATTTCAGAGCTTACACTTATGCATGTGTCAGCAGGATCTCATTGACTGCCAAAGTAAATACTACCTCAAGTAGAAAGGCTTCTGAGGGCTCTGGAGATGTCCAGACACTATAATCAGAACAGACAACTCAGGATTTTGGTGCCTTGCCAGTGGGCCCTACTTTGGAATTTATGCTCCCCAGTGTGACAGAGTTGGACTCAGTTGTGGCTTCCCTACACATTGCTCTTCTCACCCTACTTGAACCTATAATTAGTACTATTTGAACCTATAATTAGTACTAGAGTTGATAAGCATATGCACAAGAGACTTAAATCTTTCGGCTGTCCATGTGCCAGCTGGGCCCTGAATCTCAATGGAATTGCAACCCTACTTTGCAGTTCATTAGACTCATCCAGGACAACTAACAAGGAGATGATGATGGACAATGACCATCCCACAGAAACAAGATAGTCTATAACTGCAAGCAAGAGAGTCCCATCCATCTGCCCTATGGGATTGAAGCCCCCTCTCAATTAGAGGTGGAATGAACTATGGACTAAAGTAGATCCACTTGTATTCTACTGTAGACTTATTGTGATTCTAGCAATGTCATTATATCATTGATGTGGAGGCGGTGGCCACTGGAGGTTCTGAGGGCTGGAGAGAGAAATACAGGTATAATATGGCAGCATTTTAGGGACTTGGGAATTGTCCTGAATGACATTGCAACAACAGATACAGGCCATTATATATCCTTCCATAACCTACAGAACTGAGTGGGAGAGAGTGTAAACTGCAATGTAAACTATAATTCATGCTTAGTGGCAGTGCTCTAAAACGTGTTCATCAATTATAACAAATGTACCACGCTAATGAAGGATGTTGTTAATATGGGAAAATGTAGGATAGGACGTTTAAGAAGCGGGGCATGTGGAAATCCCCTCTATTTTTTATATAATATTTATGTAATCTAAGTAATATTTATGTAATAGTTAATATTTAATACTAAATCATATGACACCTGGGAATAGGGGTGTCCAGGAGAAGGGACAAGAAAAATAAAAGAAGATAAAATAACATTTTCATGCATGTGAAGAACTTTCAGAAGTGCATTTCACAGAAAATTTAATCAAAAGCTAGATGACAAACTGCTAAAGGTTCCAGCATCCTAAGAAAGAATCTACTTAATCTTTCCATTTCTTTCCTTCCGTTCTACTTCAAAGTTCTTAAAAGGGTAAGTCCATACTCACTGTCTCTACTTCCTAAACTTCCTTCAGGAAAATGAGAATAAGTTGATAATTATTAAGTTTTGCGATGGGTATAATGGAAGTTCATTATACTATTTTCTCTAATTTTCTGAATATATGAAAATCTTAATAGTGTTTATTTTATCTTAAAAATTAAATAATCTCCTTTCAGTTCTCAACCAACTTTAATATAGCTTTCACTACTACCCCAACTAAATCTGCTTTCTAACATCACCACTGACCTAATTGCCAAATCCACTGTTCTCATTTCAGCTCTCTGCCTCTTTCAAGCTCTTAGAAGTATGTGATACCACTGCCCAAACTCCTCTTGAAACTCTTTACCCTTGATTTCAGAAAATCACTTTCTTCTGGTTCTGTACCCAACACCATTCCCTCTGAGTTTCTTTTCCTGAGTCTACCTACTACTCATCTTCATGTTCCTATATTCTTGCTACTCTTCTTCTACATACTCTCCTTGGATCACCTCATCTCCTCTACTTCCTATCTATGTATCTATCTATCTGTCTATCTATCTATCTGTCTGTCTATCTATCTGTCTGTCTGTCATCTACCTATCCTGAGCCATTTTCAATAGCACTGTAGAACTATCTTCCTAATAAATAAACCTGATTATGTTACCCTTTGCCTAAAACACCTAGGTGCACCACATTGTACACAGTAATGTACTGGCCCCCACCTACACCTCTAACCATATTTCCCTCATGTACCCTTCCCACATACACAAGATGCACTGAACTTTTCACTTTTTCCTGCAAATGCCATGACATTTTGTAATTGTGCCTTTAATGCTTATCACATTTGAAGATTCAGTTTCCTCTGTGAGCAGCTTTGTGACACAAAGCTTCTCTTCAAGGAACTCATACTCTCATTTTTACTTTTTTAGTACTTTGTTCATACTGCTATTATTACACACATCACATCGTATTCTGGTCATCCATTTACATGTCTTTACTCCCAGCTGGATCATGAGATCTCTTTTTTTTTTTAGGTACTGGAACCAGGAATTGAACCCAGGAAGCCGGCACTCAACCACTGAGCCACACTGGCTCCCTTGAGTTGTTTTTTTTCATTTGTTTACTTAGTGCTGTTTGTTTTTGTTTTTGTTTTTAGGAGGCATCGAGGACCAAATCCGGGAACTCCCATGTGGGAATGAGGCACTCAACTGCGTAAGCCACATCCACTCCCTGGATCATGAGATCTTTGAAGGTACAACCCTTGCCTAGTTCCACTTTGAATCTCCAGCATGTAGGATGCTGATTTTGTTCATGTGTTGAATGTGCCATATGAGTGGGAATCTGAAAAAAGATGATCTCAAAGATTTCTCTCAATTTTAATATTCTATGACCCTAGCCTGAAAGCAGTGTTTTTCAAGCTATGATTCGGTTAAATCCTTTATCAGAATTACATGGAATGCTTAAAAATATTTAGATTACTGGGTTCCATTCCAAACCTACCAAATTAGAGAATTACTGTTCTAGCTGCTTATTATCTAGTGATGAAGGAAGTCACTCAAATGCCTTATAATCACAGATGTTCAACACCTCTAAGGTAAAGATTATTATTATACTATAACCATTTTAAAGTTAAGAAAACTGAGGCATAGAGAGATTAAGTAACTTGCCTAAGACCACAAAGTTACTAGGTGCAGAAGCTAAGATTTCAACTTAAGCAGTTTCACCTCAAGGACAACGCTCTTATCACTACACTATCTAACTCACCAGTGATCTGCTTGATAAGTTAAGGTCTCCTGCATTAAAACACATGAATTATCTGTCAGATCTAAGTGTAGAAGGGAACCAACCTTCCTATGCATTCTTCTTAAATATTGTCTCTCTTAAAAGAACAAACCAGTTTTTCTCTAGCTTATGACCAGAGCTGAAAACAAACTATTATAAGATAAGAACTAAAATTTTTATCATTAGTGTTAATAACAAATAACCTTTACACTTACCTCATGGGGCCATAGTTCAGTATTATAAATGCCAAAACTACCATCACACAGACTGCTCTCCGTTTTGGACTGGGGACTTTAAGCTTCTGGTTCTAAAGGAAATAACCATATTAAATACAATTAACCTACATATCAATCTCACAGCAAGCATTATCTAAGACAAGAATTTTTTCTCTTCATCAATTATATTAAATAGCTAGATGATATCAAAGTGTCTTATTAAAGAAAAACAACAATTCAAAGGTGAGAAAATAGTATTCTTTAGAAGACTAGACCAAGCCCCTTTTTCTAGCAGAGAGGAAAAGGATAGCAGAAGAGAAATGGCATATTGGTCACTCTGTTGCAGAGAACCTTCACCCAAAAGAAAAGACTTTTAAACAGTTTCACATTTTTATCAATCCTCAAAGAATTCTGAGACACTTCTTTCATTTGTCTCTCTGTCTTTCAATTCCCTTACTGTTATTCAGTAAGAAAGTAGAGTATTCCCATGTGCTTAAGGGTAAGATAGGAAGAACAGTATAAGAAACCCTACTCATTGGGTATCTGTTTGGCTCAGGACAGCATCACAATGGGAAACTAAGCTTAAAATGTAAAACCTTTTCAACTGATTACTCAAAAGAAAAGAATAGTTTAACACATCTCATCTCAGCTCTATCACCAGCACCCACCTCTGAAACGACTTCATCTAGCTGCCGCTTCAGTGATCCATTCTCTTTCTTCAGTTTCTCATTCTCTGTCAGGGCTGCCTTTAACCTGGCTTCCAGTCCTAGCATATATTCTTTCTTCTTCTTGCGGGACTGACAAGCAGACTCTCGATTTTTTATCATACGTTGCTGTCTCCTTAGCACAGCAATCTAGGAAAAGTTACGATGAATCGGGTTGATCAGAATATACTAGGGAAGCAGATTTGGCTCAACTGATAGAGCGTCCGCCTACGACATGGGAGGTCCAGTGTTCAAACCCAGGGCCTCCTGACCCATGTGATGAGCTGGCCCATGTGCAATGCTGATGTGCGCAAGGGGTGCTGTGCCACACAGGGGTATCTCCCGCACAGGGGAGTCCCAAGCGCAAGGAGTGCACCCCTCAAGGAGAGCCGCCCTGTGCAGAAAAAAGCGCAGCCTACCCAGAAGTGGTGCTGCACACATGGAGAGCTGATGCAGCAAGATGACGCAACAAAAAGAGACACAGATTCCCAGTGCCACCTGACAAGAATGCAGGTCAATGGACATAGAGAGCGGACAGGGGGCAGTGGGAGGTGGGGAGAAGGGGAGAGAAATAAATAAAATAAATTAAAACAAACAAACAAAAAAGAATATACTAATTTTTACAAAAGTTGCCAGTCCTTTCAAAATAGGTTTTAAAATATTGCTCAAAGTAAGCAAATTAAAACCAAATGATTACAGAGCAGGTGTAGCTCAGTGTTGGAGCAGCATGCTCTGCATGTTTGAGACCCCAGGTTCAATTCCCAGTACCTCCTAAGAAACAAAAATAAACAAACATAAAACAGAACAAAAACCCCCTCTAAAACCAAAAATGATTACATAAGGCTTTTTAAAACCTAAAAATTAAATAATTTCTTTTAAGGCTTATTTATTCATCTTCCAATTTCCTCTTTAGAAATTTCTGCATAAAGTACTTTTACATATGTAACACACCTTTAAACTACACCTCTGTCCTTGAATTAACTGACTATACTCCTGAACTATATATCCAATTATTCATAAGATTGCTTCTACTTTTGGAGTCATCATTTCAAATTCAGCATATGCAAAACTGAACTCATTACTTCCCTCTACCTAGATTTTACATGTATCCCCTTCTATCAATGCTAACTATCTCTCAAGATATAAAGGAAGTGACCATTAACTATTATTTTTCTTTGGTTTCCTATATTCACGGTCTCTTTTCCTCAATCCCTCATTCACTGAATATGTATGGACTATATGCCAATGACCAAGTTTCTTCCAGTGAAATTGAGTGTTATTCCTTTCTCTCTATTCACATTGCCTCTCTCCTAATATAGGCACTCATAAACTCATTCCTAGACCACTACAATGCCTCCCATTTTAATAGCCTTCCTGTCTACCATTTCTAAGATAATTTCCGGCAAAAAAAACAACAACACATTTTCATCTTGCTATTCCATTGAAAAAACAAGCTCAGCATTCATCCCAGCTATCCACTTTTGCTATGAAGGCTCTACCATGTAACCACTCCCTGCCTAGTCACACCTTCCACCCTAACTCTACAACCACTCAAATCATATCCCCCAATCTCATCATTTAAGATAAGTTCGGGATCTCCACATATATCTAATTTGTTTCTTTATAGAACTTGTTTCATTTATTCCCATTTGGAATGCCTTCCACTAATCCAATTCTAAGAACTCCCCAATTATTCCAACTCACTAAAGTGTCAAAGGCTGTTGATTCACGTCTCCCACTAAAACATGAAAAACACCTGTCGTCAAATATTCATTTCTCCCCATCAAAAAAGATAAATTATAATAGTTCTGAAAAGAAAGTCAATACTCAATACTACCAATAAATACAGAGGATATTTTTGTTATAGCACAAAAATAAATGAAACCCACAGCATCACCAAACATGGGGTTCCAATTTTCTATCTCAGCAAGCTATCGTCAGCTAGCTAAATATATAAATTATTCTATACTTCCCAAACCAAAAAAAAAGTGATTTTTAGGCTACATGCATGCGCACATGCACACAAACACATTGTAGTGGTTTTTCTGCTTGTTTTTTGAGGAGAGTGTTATTTCCTTTTACCAAAAAAAAATTACACTTGTTTTGTAAAGTGATTTTCACATGTATACTGTATCATAACCATCTCTGACATGCAATGGGAATGGCAGCACAGTATTTCAATTATCTGATGTTCCACAATATATTTCATTAATCTCTTGTTGAAATTACTATGATTTCAAAAATCTTTAAGCCTTGTCAACTGATCCCTTATTAGAGAGAAGCAGAAGCCAAGATTAGAAGTGAGGTCAGAAGACTCCAAACCCAGTGTAACTTATACAACAGCTCTACACAACTTTTAAATACCAAACAGGAAGTCATGCATCACAACATGGAATGCTAATCTCAGTGAACTGTGCTTGTTTGAAAATTAAAATTTGTGAAGTTGCTTATATCTGCAAGTTTGAACTCTTCTGTTATCAATCTGAAAATACAAATCAATAGTTTGGACCACTAATCAACTGACACATCTCCCTTATGGGCATATTTTAACACAAACGGAAATGAGTAAACAGCTGGCCAGTCCCTGCTTCTGATCATCATGCCTTCAGAGAACTCTCCCATCAAGCATTGTGTATTGGAAAAAGGAAAAAACTTTACAGCTGCAAAATGTTCCTGTTTTAGTTTCACTGAACTATAAAAATGTGGTATTTCATTTATAAACATTTATTTGACTGTAAGAAATACTTATAGAAAAAAGAGAACTTTCACAAATGGACAAGTTTCTCTAGAAGGTTGAATAAATTTCAGTCAAAATTCCAATTTGCTCCCATTCTGTTTTTAATTTTAAAAGGCTTATCAATTAAAAAAACACTAAGATATTATATTCACTTTTTATCAACAAAAGAATCTTTAAACCTTTGAATCTGTGATGCTGCTAAAACATGAATTCCAAAGTCCCACATGGCTATAAATTAAAGTAACATTAAAATAGGGCTATTTTTATACCATGAAATATATTTCAACATCTTGCAAAAACTCCAGTCAGATCAAGTATTAATAACCAATGGGCTTACTTTACAACTTTTTATCAGTTCTAATTACCATTTTGCTTAATTATCCCTCAAAACTAATGGATAAAGCAGGAACTGTCCTTGATTAACTTCATCATGTCAGGCAAAAAAAAAAAAAAAACCTTTCAATAAAATAAAAAATAAACTTGAAGTCTATTTGAAACTGATTTAAAGAGCAGTAAATTTCCTTGCATATTTCTTCTAAGTTATACAACATACATTATGCATATCACAATAAATATATTGATATAAATTCTTTTAAAACCATATGCAGCTGTCATCATAGGAGCAGAAAGAAAAAAGAAATATTAAAAGTAAAAAGTACCTAACACAGCTATGGGACACCATCAAGCACAGCAATATATGTGTTAAGGGAGTTTCAGAAACAGAAGCAAGAGAAAAAGGGGAAGAAGGAATATTCAAAGAAATAATGACAGAGAACTTCCAAAACTTAACAAAAGATGTTATTATGCACATCCAAGAAGCTCAGAGAATACCAAACTGAGAAACATGAAGAAAAATATACCCCATCAAACACTGATTCCACTATTGAATGCAAAAGAAAAGGAGAGAGATGTGAAAGCTGCAAGAGAAAAGCAGCATGTTACAAACAAGTGAATCCCAATAAGACTGAGTGCCAATTTTTCATCAGAAACCATGGAGTAAAGAGGGCATGTGGTTCAAATATTTAAAGTGCTGAAGGAAAACAACTACCAGCCAAGAATTTTATACCCAGCAACACTCTCTTTGAAAAATGAGGGAGAGAATTCCAGTAAGAAGGAGAATTAGAGAGGCAGAGGGCTCACTTCTCTCCCAGAAAAATAGCTAGAGGATAGGCAGAAATTGTCTGGAAAACTGTTCTAGGGCTTAGGACACCAGAGGAAGGCTAATCATCACCCAGAAGAGAGAGGGGTGAAGGAAAGGAATCTTAGCAGTCCAGGAAAATCCTATCCGTAAAAACCTTCTGGCACCCATCCTCTCACCCTTGTCGTAAAGAGCAATGGGTCCTCTGGCCCCTGCCTGGCAACTATGGACTGAGGGAGTTGTCCCAAGACAGGAGAAAGGGAGGAACAGAGCCCACTGCAAATTCAGATTTTGGCTAGCCAACTTGATCTGCTGCATCTCAGGGGTCAAACAATTACAGACCAGGCGGACTACAACATAGTTTGCTGTGAGAACCCGCAGGAACCTAAGATAATCTGCTTTCTCCAATACCCTCCCTACTGTCCAGGACTGGTTGTTGAAAGGCACAGAGGGAAGGATACAGTAGGACAAGGGAGGAGAGCAGCTTCTAAGAAAGTTTGTTTGGGAGACTTAGCCCACACTCAGGAACATTGTGTCTACAGTGCTTGCTGTGGCAGGTTTGCACTGAGGGCATTCACCCCCAGCTCCTGGGGTCAGAGCCAAGAGGTATGCTATAGAGCGCCATCTGCTGGCAGAACATGAAAGTGCACACAAAGGAGGCAAAAAATATATAAATAAATAAATGAGGCAATATGGTGCCTTTAATGTCCCCCTTTCGAAGGTCCTGGGAAATTGGCCTGGTTTGAGCAGTTAAACAGGGACAATCCTAAAGATCTAGTACAAGTTAAACCAAGAATCAAAGAACAGTGGTAGCGGACAGCTACTTAACAGTAAATCCCTAGGCAAGAAAGAGAAACAGACCAAAGTAAACTCACCATCATAACAGATGCTGTAGCAGTTTGGTATTATTTATTAATTCCAAAAAGAGATATAGATTACATCTGTAAAGTGGTCTGTTTCTCTGGGTATGACACTTTTAGATTGATTTAAATTCAAAGTTACTTGATTAAATCAATTTAGGGCCTTTAGTTCAACCATGTGAGTAGGGTTGAGAACATGCCTCAGGTTTGAGAACCTGTCCCTTTGGTGACCATTATATAAATGGACACTCATCCAAGAAGACACAGAAGAGGAGAGCACTTGGTTGTTTCAGTCCTGCCATGTGAGAGAAAGGAGAAGGCTCAAACAGCTAAAGCCCTGAGGAGAACTGAGCCATTCGCCTAATAGTTTGCAGATGAAGTGACCAGAGCCCTAAGCGACTGAGCAGGCCCTGGAAGAAATAAGCCCTCTAGCCTACAGCTGAGATAGGAAGAAGCCGGCCCACAGAGCCTTAAGAGGAAGAGGAAGGCTGAACCCTCACAGAGACTGGCAACCATTTTGCTTCAACATGTGCAACAGACTTTGGTAAGAAAATACCTCCTATGTTACCTTGAGTTGGACTCTTTAGGACCTTGTAACTGTAAGATTTTACCCCAAATAAATACCCTTTATACAAGCTAACAGATTTCCGGTTCTTTATATCAGCACCCCTTTGGCTGGCTAATACAGATGCCTACATATCAGCAAAAAATTATAAGCCAGATGAAAAAAAAGAAGATATGGCTCAGGTAAAGGAAAAAAATCAAAGTTCCATATGAGACACAGAACTTGAAATAATCACAAATGTTCACACAAATCACAGAGTTGAAGGAAAATACAGTAAAGAAATATGACATTAAGAAGACTCTGGATGAGCACAAAGAAAAATTTGAAAACTTGAACAGAAAAATAACAGAGTTTATGATAATGAAAGACAATAACTGAGATTAAAAACACAATGAAGGCATACAAAGCAGACCTGACATGACAGAAGAATCGGTGATGTGGAAAACAGAACTGAAATTGAAGAGAGAGAAGAACAGAGAGAGAAAATAATGGAAAAAAATTGAGCAGGGATTCAGGGAGTTGAATGTTAGCACAAAGAGCACCAACAAAAACATACATTTTGAGAGTTCAGAAGGAAAAGAGAAGAGGAAAAGGGTAGAAATAATATTTGAGGATATAATAGCCAAAAATTTCCCCATTTCTCATGAAAGAAATGACTATATGCGTCTAACAAGCACAGCATACTCCAATCAGAATAAATCAAATAGACTTACTCCAAGACATATAATATTCAGAATGCCAAATACCAAAGATAGAGAAAATTTCTGAAAGAAGCAAGGGAGAAGCAAAATATCATACACAAGGGATGCCCAGTTAGACTTGGAGTGAATTTCTCTGCAGAAACCATGGCAGCAAGAAGGCAGTGGTATGATATAACTCAAGTACTGAAAGAGAAAAACTACCAGCCATGAATTCTCTAACAGGCAAACCTTTCCTTCAACTACAACAGTGAGTTTAAAATACTTACAGATAATCAGAAACTAAGAGTTCATAAACAAGAACCCAGCTCTGCAGAAAACACTAAAGGAAAGAAGAGGCTTGGAGGAGAGTATAGAACTGAAGACTATCAGAAAAGGTAATAAAAGGGTAAAAAAACAGACAAAAATAAGATATGACATATGAAAGAAAGGATAAAATCGTTTACGTCAGTAATGCCTTTACAGTAAAAACACTGAATGTTAATGGGTTAACCCTCCCAATGAGAAGATAAAGCCTGACAGAATAAATAAAACATGAGCCATCCATATGCTATCTGCAGGAGACTCACCTTAGACCCAAGGATGCAAACAGACTGAAAGTGAAAGGCTGGAAAAAGATATTCCATGCAAACAGCAACCAAAGGAGAGAACAAGGGTAGCTGTAGTGGTGTGAGACAAAACAGACTTTAAAGGCTAAAACGAGATAAGAGATGCAGAAGGCCTTTCTATATTAATAAAAAGGACAATCCACCCGGAAGGAGTAACAGTCATAAATATCTATGCACCTAACTAGGATGCCACAAAATATATGATGCAAACTCTGGCAAAAATGAAAGGAGAAAGAGATGTCTCTATAATAATAGGTGGAGACTTTAACATGTCACTAACATCAATAGATAGAACAACCAGTCAGAAGATGCACAAGAAAACAAATAACTTGAACAATGTAATAAACAAGCTGGACCTGACAGAAATAAACAGAACATTGCTCCCCAAATCAGCATATTATGTATTCTTCTCAAACGCTCATAGATCTTTTTCTAGGATAGACCACATGGTGGGTCACACAATAGTTCTCAATAAATTTAAAAAGACTGAAATTATACAAAGTACCTTCACAGATTAAATGGAATGAAGCTGGAAATCAATCATAGGTGGAAAATTCAGAAACATATGGTGGTTAAACAACTCATTTCTAAACAATCAGTGGGTCAAAGAGGAAACTGCAGGAGAAAAGTAGATACCGCAAGATGAATGAAAATGAGAACAAAACTTACCAAACTTACAAGATACAGAGAAGGCAGTGTAGAAAGGGAAATTTATAGCCCTAAATGCCTATATTAAAAAAGAAGAAAGAGCTATATCCAAAGACCTAACTGAACACCTAGAAAAACTATGAAAAGAACAGCAAACCATTCCCAAAGCAAATAGAAAGAAATAACAAAGATTACAGTAGAAATAAATGAAAATGAGGCGCACACACACACAAAGAAACAATAAGAGAAAATTAGCAAAACCAAAAGCTGGTTCTTTGAGAAGATCAATAAAATCAACAAGCCTTTAGTTAGACTAACAAAAAAGGAAAGGGAAAAGATACAAATAAATAAAATCAAGAATGAAAGAGGGGATATGATGACTGACACCATAGATATAAAATGGATCATAAGAGGATATTATAAGAACTGTATGCCAACAAATTAGACAACCTAGATGAAATGGACAAATTCCTAAAAATGGACAAATTTACACTGACTCTATAAAAAATACAGGAACGCAATAAACCAATCAAAAGTAGAGATTGAAATCAGGTCAAAAATCTCCCAACAAAGAAAAGTCCAGTATCAGATGGCTTCAAAGGTGAATTCTTCCAAACACTTCAAGAAGAATTAAGCCCAATCCTGTTTAAACTTGTCCAAAAAATGGAAAAGAGGGAAAATAACCCAACACGTTTTATGAAGCCAACATCACCCTAATACCAAAACCAGAAAAAGATATAAGAAAATTACAGACCACTCTCTCTAACGAACATAGACGCAAAAATTCTCAATTTGCAAATTGAATCCAACAGCATATTAAAAGAATTATACACGATGACCAAGTGGGTTTTAATCCAGGTTTGCAAGGGTGGTTCAACATAAGAAAATCAATTAATGTAATATACCACATTAACAAATCAAAGGAAAAAAAAAAACTACAAGATCATCTCAATCAATGCAGAAAAAGCACTTGACAAAAACTAGTATCCTTTCTTGATAAAAACACTTCAAAAGATGGGAATAGACAAAGTTCCTCAACATGATGAAGGGCATATATGAAAATCTTACAGCCAACATTGTACTCAATGGGGACAGATTGAAAGCTTTCCCTTTGAGATCAGGAGCAAGACAAGGATGCCCACTGTCACCACTGTTATTCAACATTGTGCTAGAAGTTCTAGGGAGTGCAATTAGGCAATAAAAAGAAATAAAAGGCATCCAAATCGGAAAAGAGGAAGCAAACTCTCACTATTCACAGATGATATGATCCTCTATTTAGAAAAATCCAAAATATCTACCACAAAGATATTAGACATAATAAATGAATTCAGCAAAGTGGAAAGATACAAGAACAACATGCAAAAATCAGTAGTTTCTATAGACTAGTAATGAGCAAGCTGAGGAGGAAATTTTTAAAAAGCCATTTACATTAGCAACAAAAAAGACTCCAATATCAAGGAAATAACTTAACCAAGAATATAAAGGAGCTGTACTCAGAGAACTACAAAACACTGCTAAAGGAAATCAAAGACCTAAACCAATGGAATGACATTCCATGTTCGTGAACTGGAAGACTAAACATTGTGAAGATGTCAATTCTACCCAAAATGATTTGTAGATTCAATGCAATTCCAATCAAAATTCTAATGGCCTACTTTACAGAAACAGAAAAGTCAATTACCAGATTTATTTGGAAGGGAAAGGGGTCCTGAACAGCCAAAAACAAACTGTAGCTTGATCTGGAGAAAGTGGCCATGGTAGTTGCTAAGGACAGGAAGAGGGAAGAAGAGATATGATGTGGGGGCATTTTTCAGGACTTGGAATTGAGCTAAATAATACTGCAGGGACAGATGCTGAACATATATATATCCTGCCATAACCCACTGAATGGACTGGGGGAGAGTGTAAACTACATTGTAAACAATAATCCATTCTGTGCAGCAGTTCTCCAAAATGTATTCACCAAACGCAATGCATGTGCCACACTGGTGAAAGAGGTTGTGGTGTGGGAGGAGTATGGGGGTGTGTGCAGTGTGGGTTATGTGGGAAACTCTTGTATTTTTTAATGTAACATTTTTTTGTGATCTATATATCTTCAAAAAAAAATACAATAAAAAAAAAGAAAAGTTGGAAGACTCACACTTCCTGACCTTGAAGTGTATTAAAAAGCCACAGTAGGGGAAACGGACTTGGTCCAGTGGTTAGAGCGTCCGTCTACCACATGGGAGGTCCACGGTTCAAACCCCGGGCCTCCTTGACCCGTGTGGAGCTGGTCCATGCGCAGTGCTGATGTGCACAAGGAGTGCCGCGCCACGCAGGGGTGTCCCCCGCGTAGGGGAGCCCCACGCGCAAGGAGTGCACCAGTAAGGAGAGCCGCCCAGCGCGAAAGAAAAAGCAGCCTGCCCAGGAATGGCGCCATCCACACTTCCCGTGCCACTGACGACAACAGAAGCGGACAAAGAAACAAGACGCAGCGAATAGACACAGAGCACAGACAACCAGGGGAGGGGGCGGGGGAATTAAATAAATAAAATAATATAATAAATCTTTAAAAAAAAAAAAAGCCACAGAAGTCAAAATAGCATGATACTGCATAAAGATCAACAAATTGGTCGATTAAATGGAACTGAGATTTCAGAAACAGACCCACACCTCTATAGTCAACTGACTTCTGATAAGCCTAACAAGCCCACTTTTCTAGAACAGAATAGGCTCTTCAACAAAAGGTGCTGGGAGAACTAGATAGCCATAACCAAAAGAATGAAAGAGAACCCTTATCTCACTCCCTATATAAGAATCAACTCAAAATGGATCAAAGACATAAACATGAAAGCCAGGACCATAAAACCCCTAGAAAATAATGAAGGGAAACATTTTCAAGATCTTGTATAGGTGAGGGTCTCAAACCTTACAGCCAAGGCATGAGCAACAAAAGAAAAAATTAGATAAATGGTACCTCCTAAAACTTAAAACACTTCTGTACCTCAAAGGACTTTGTGAAGAGGGTAAAAAGGCAGCCTATGCCATGGGAAGTCAAATATTTGGAAATCACACATCTGCCAAGGGTCTAATATCTGATATATATAAAAGATTCTACAACTCAACAATAAAACACAAATGACCCAACTTAGAAATGGGCAAAAGACCTGAACAGACATTTTTCTAAAGAAGAAACATAAATGGCTAAAAAGCACATTAAAAAAACGTTCAGATCAGTGGCTATTAGGGAAATGCAAATCAAAGTTACAATGAGATATCATTTCACACATACTAGTAATGGCCACTATTAAAAAAAAACACAGAAAACTACAAGTGTTGGAGAGGATATGGAGAGACAGAAATGCTTATTCAATGTTGGTGGGACTGTAGCCACTGTGGAAGCCTGTCCTGTGACTCCTAAGGAAGTTAGGTATACATCTGCCATGTGACCTGGCAATACACTACTAGGTATATACTCAGAAGATCCAAGAGCAGGTATACGAACAGACACCTATACACCCATGTTCACAGTGGCATTATTCACAGTTGCCAAAAGATGTAAACAACCCAGATGTTCATCAACTAATGAATGTTTAAACAAACTGTGTATATATACACAATGGAATATTATTCAGCAATAAGAAGAAATGAAGTCATGAATCATATGACAACATAGATGAATGTGGAGGACATCATGTTGAGTGAAGGAAGCCAGAAACAAAAGGAGAAATATTGTATAATTTCACTAGTATGAACTAAATATAATGAACAAACTCATGAAGTTAATAGGTGGAGAATATAAGTCACCAGAGAATAAATATGGTTAGAGAATGGAAAGCTGAGGTTTAATCTGTGCAGAACTGATAAAAAGGTTGTTTAGAAATGAATAGAAATGGTGAAAGCACATCATGGAGGTTGTAATTAGTAGCACTAATAAATGGATATGACAGTGGTTGAGAAAGCTAAAATATGAAACACGGGACTGTATAGCATAGTGAACCTTCCTGTGAAAAAATGAGTGGGTTATTAGTACATATGTAAGAGTGTTCTTCTCTGAAACAGGAAAAATTCAGATTAATGTTATAAAAGGTTAATACCAGAGTGATATCTCGGCCAAAACACAACCAAAACCAAAACCAAGGATACAAGGAAACAAGGATAGGAACCAGACTTCTTTGAAAGTACCTTATTATATTCTTTGACTTCAAATTTAAATTAAGTTTTTAAAAAATGAAATCAGTTGAAGAAATTGTTGGACCAAGAGAATTTCCAATAGTGGAAATCAGAGAAAAATATCACAAAGGAAGTAAGTAATATTGAACTATGTCTTACTTAAAGGATGAGTAAGAGTTTTCCAAGTAAAAGAAAAATGGGGCTATTACAGAGAAAAGGAAGACAGAGAATTGCCAAATTTAGCAAAAGATGTGAACATGCACATCAAGAAGCTCAGAGAACACCAAACAGGATAAACATGAAGAAAAATCACCCCATCATGTACTGATTACACTACCAAATGCAAAAGACAAGGACAGAGTCTAAAAGCTGAAAAAGGAAAGCAACATGTTACATACAAGGGAATCCCAATAAGATTGAGTGCCAATTTCTCATCAGAAACCATGGAGGAAAGAAGGCAGTGGGTTGAAATACTTAAAATACTGAAGGCAAACAACTGCTAGCCAAGATTATTTGGCAAGACTCTCTTTCAAAAATGAGGGAGAGATTAAGACATTTTCAGATAAACCAATGCTGAGGGAATCATAAAATAACAAATAAAAAGTAATGATAAATCTAGGTTTGGGGACATACAATGTACAAAGACAAGTGGTAACAAATGCAAAAAAAAATGGTTGGGGAACAGAAGGGCACAGGAAAAGTATATGTGCATGCTATTGAAGTTGAGTAGGTATCAAACCAAATAAATTGCTATATATTTAGGATGTTAAACTTTAACCCTATGGGAACTACAAGAAAAACAGATGAAAAATATATCCACATATATTTATGTGAGGATATTCTATATGGTACAACACAAGAAAGTGAATAAATATAAAAGTAGGCTTTAATGGCAGTGAGGTACAAAAAAGGTATAAGACTTACAAGGCTAAATAGAAATGGCAGGACTGCATTAAAGGTAAATAGATTAAATTCTCCAGTCAAAAGGGAGAGATTGGCACAATGGATAAAAAAGCATGGCCCAACTATATCCTATCTGCAAGAGCCTCACCTTAAAGTCAAAGACACAAGTAGGCTGATGGTGAAAGGATGGTGAGAGCCAAACTTTTTTTTAAGATTTATTTATTTCTCCTTCCTACACCCCCATTGCCTGCTGTCTGAGTCCATTCGCTGTGTGTTCTTCTGGGTCCACTTGTATTCTCATCAGGTGGCACTGAGGACCTGTGTCTCTCTTTGTTGCATCATCTTGCTGCAACAGCTCTCCGTGTGTGTGGTACCACTCCTGGGCAGGCTGCAGTTCCACACGGGGCAGCTCTCCTTGTGCAGGGGTACTCCTGGCGCAGGAGGCACCCTTATGCGGGGGCATCCCTGCGTGGGCCAGCACTCCTTGCACACAGCAGCACTGCGTATGGGCCAGCTTACCACACGAGCCAGGAGTCCCTGGGGATTGAACCCATGGACCTCCTATATGGTAGGCAGGCCCTCTATCTGTTGAGCCACATCGCTTCCCCTGATTCCTTTTTATGGCTAAATATATTCCACTGTATGTCTATATCACATTTTGTTTTTCATTTATCTGTTGATAGACATTTCAATTGTTTTTGCTTTTTGGCTATTTTAAATAATGCTGCAGTGAACATTCATGTCAAATTTTTGTATTCTCTTTTAAAACACTTTTAAAATATAAGAATTTACAAATCAATAACAAAGTGCAAACCCAACATTAAATGTACAAAATATATGAATAGATCATTCACAAAGGAGAACGGCAAAGTTTTAAAATGAAAGTATTAATGACTATATATTCCTGAAGGAGTATGCCTTCCAAAATATTACTCTTTTACAACTGTGTGAAAGGATATTAATTGTTAATAGATTAGAACTTGTGGTAAATCAAAGGTGGTTAAAGAATGATATTCAAAGATTAAAAGTGTTATGGTTAAAATTTTCTGAGGTTCATATCCCTACTTAACTATGAGTTCTAAAGGAAAGTATCTTAAGTCTGCCTGATAACTCCTCAGTGTGATATGTGCACTCTAGCACTATGTATGTACGTGGGGGTGGGGGAGTGTTAAACTTTGTATTTAGTAATAATTTCTAATTTTTAAAAAGTTGCAAAAATAAAAATAGTACAGAGAACACCCATGTATAATTTACTGAGATTCACCTACTGTTAACATTTTACCCCATTTGCTTTATCAGTTCTATCTATCTTCCTATCTATCTATAAACACACACACGCACACACACGCACATTTTATTTCTTGACCCATTTTAGGATAAGTTACATATCTCATAGTCCTTTACACCTAAATACTTCAATGCTTATTTCTTAAGAATAGAGATTTTTACTTACATGGCCACAGTTATCAACTTCATACATTTACATTGATAAAATTACTTTAATCAATAGTCAATATTGCCATTTTGTCAGTTGACCTAATAATATACTTTTTTGGATTTCCCCCCATGTCCCAGTACAACATCTGGTCTATCGTGAGTTTAGTTGTCAAGTCTCTTTCGCTTTAATCATCCTTAATCTGGAACATTTCTACAGTCTTTGTCTTTTTGTTATGCACATTTTTTTTTCCTTAAAAAATTTCAGCTCTTTTAAAATATATTTTTGGGGAAGCGGATTTGGCTCAATGGATAGAGTGGCTACCTACCACATGGGAGGTCCAGGGTTCAAACCCAGGGCCTCCTGACCCATGTGATGATCTGGCCCACACACAGTGCTGATGCACACAAGGAATGCTGTGCCATGCATGGGTGTCCCCCGTAGGGGAGCCCTATGCACAAGGAGCGCACCCTGTAAGGAGAGCTGCCCCACGTGAAAAAAGTGCAGCCTGTCCAGGAGTGGCGTCGCACACATGGAGAGCTGACGCAGCAAGATGACTCAAGAAAAAGAGACAGATTCCCAGTGCTGCTGACAAGAATACAAGAGAACACAGAAGAACACACAGCAAATGGACACAGAGAGCAGACAAGTTGGGGGGAGGGGGTGAGCAGGGAAGGGGAGAGAAATAAATAAAGAATAAATCTTTTTTTTTAATGTAATATTTTTAAAAAATGAATAAAATATATATATATACACATAAAAAGAATAAATCTTTTAAAAATAAAATAAAATAAATTTTTGGTAGGTACTTCATATTGGACATACAACCATTCATTTTCACATACTCCTATTTGTTCCTCACTAAATCCACATGAGGTAGACATTATTTCCATTTTACTCTTGAAGGAATCAGTTGGTTAAGTAATTTGACTAAGGCCATATCGCTAGTGTGGATGAAGTATGGATTAAGTGCTATGTGCCAAACACTTTTTTTAAGTGTATAAACTAAAAATACTCATTTTAAACCTCCTCCTAACTGCCCATGTAGGTGAATCAGAGCCCTGATGAGCACAGAGTAAGGTGCAGACTCTGAGAGATAAGAGAAGAATTAGTTTATTAGTAATTAGGTTCTGTTATTCTGTTTTTGCAGTGACTAAATGATAGTTTGTCTTTCTTACACTTGTTTTTTTTTATTTGGTATCTGTGAAAAAAGAAGCTGGAATAGGGACAGATATATTGACTACTGTTAATCAGAGCAGCTGTGAGGTACACTGTTGTTGGAATGCAAAAAAATATAAAGGATTCCCATAATCATAATCACCCCACCTTAATACCTTGCATTGGTGTGGAGTGGAACATTTGCTATAATTGATGATAGCACATTTTTATAATTGTAGTATTAACTCAAGTCCATAGTTTAACTTAGGGTTCACTATGTATTGAGGTCCATGGATTTTTAAAAAAATTTTACTCTGGGGGAGAGGATGTAGCTTAAGTGGTTGAGCACTTGCTTTCCACGTATGAGGTCCCAGGTTCCATACCCAGTACCTCCTAAAAAACAAACAAACAAATGAAAAAACCAACTCTCATTGGGGAGTGGATGTAGCTCAGTGGTTGAGTGCCTGCTACCCATGCACCTGGGTTCAACCCCCAATACCTTCTAAAAAAAAAAATTTATTGTTACCATATATACAAATTAACATTTCCCTTTTTTATCATATTCTGATATATATTTTAGTGCTGTTGTGTTCAAAATGTTGTGCTTCCATTACCACTAACCATTACCAAAACATTTCTATCATTTCAAATAGGAACTCTGTATATTTTAAGCCTTAACTTCACATTCCCTGTACCACCCCATCACCTGGTAACCTACATTCTAGGTTCCAACTCTATGAGTTTGCTTATTCAAATTGTTTCAAATCAGTGAGATCATAGAATATCTGTCCTTTTGTGCCTGGCTTATTTCATTTGACATGTCTTCAAGGTTCATCCATACATGCTATCGCATGTAGCAGGACTTCATTCCTTTTTATGCCTGAGTAATAGTCCACTGTAACTTTATACCACATTTTATTTATCCATTCAGTTGATAGACACTTGGATTGTTGCCATCTTTTGGCAATTGTGAATAATGCTGCTAGGAACACTGGTGTGCAAATATCTGTTTGAGTCCCTGCTTTCAATTGTTTTGAAGGTAAATACTGGTAGTGGGATTCCTGGGTCATATGGTAGTTCTATACTTAGCTTTCTGAGGAACTGCCAAACTGTCTTCCACACTGGCTACGTAATTTTTACATTCCCACCAGCAATGAGTGAGGGTTCCTATTTCTCCACATCCTCTCGAACATTTGTTATTTTGTTGTTTTTTTTTAAATAGTAGCCATTCTAATGGGTGTGAAATGGTATCTCACTGTGGTTTTGATTTTATTTCCCTGATGGTTAATGATGTTAAGCATCTTTTCATGAGCTTTCTGGCCATTTGTATATCTTCATTAGAGGACATTAGTTCAAGTCTTTTGTCCACTTTTTTTTAAAAGATTTATTTTTATTTATTTCTCTCCCCTCTCCCCCCCCACCCCGGTCGTCTGTTCTCTGTGTCTATTTTCTGCGTCTTCTTTGTCCACTTCTGTTGTTGTCAGTGGCACAGGAATCTGTGTTTCTTTTTGTTGCATCATCTTGTTGTGTCAAGCTCTCCGTGTGTGCGGCACCATTCCTGGGCAGGCTGCACTTTCTTTCACGCTGGGTGGCTCTCCTTCCGGGGCACACTCCTTGCGCGTGGGGCTCCCCTACGCAGGGGACACCCCTGTGTGGCACAACACTTCTTGCGTGCATCAGCACTGCACGTGGGCCAGCTGTACACGGGTCGAGGAGGCCCGGGGTTTGAACCGCGGACCTCCCATGTGGTAGACAGACACCCTAACCACTGGGCCAAGTCCGCCGCCCTTAATGGCTTTTCCATTTCTACAAAGAAGGTTGTTGGAATTTTTATTGGGATTAATCTATAAATTGCTTTGGAGAGTATTGCCATCTTAATACGTAGTCTTGTAATCCTTGAACTTGGAATATCCCTTCATTTATTTAGGTCTTCTTTAATTTCTTTTAGCAATATTTTGTAGTTTTCTGTGGATAAGTCCTTTATATCCTTGGTTAGATTTATTCCAATATATCTAAATATTTCTGTTGCTATTGCAAATGGAATTTTTTCCTTGATTTCCTCTTACAATTGTTCATTGCTAGTGTATAGAAACACTACTGATTTTATGGTGTTGATCTTGTATCCTGCCACTTTGCTGAATTCATTTATTAGCTCTAGAAGCCTTCTTGTGGATTTTCCATTATTTTCTGTATATTGGAGCATATCATCTGCCAATAGGGAAAATTTTACTTCTTCCTTTCCAATTTGGATGCCTTTTATTTCTTTTGCATGTCTAATTGCTCTGGCTAGAGCTTCCAGTACAATGTTGAATAACAGTGGTGGCAGTGGGCATCCTTGTCTTGCTCTTGATTCAATCTTTCACCATTGAGTACAATGTCAGCTGTAGGTTTTTCATACATGTCCTTTATCAGGTTGAGGGAGTTTCCTTTATTCCTAGTTTTCTGAGTGTTGTTTTTTTTTTAAATCAGGAAAGGGTGTTGGATTTTGTCTAATGCCTTTCCTGCATCAACTGAGATGAGCATGTGTTTTTCCCCTTCATTATATTCATGTGTTGAATTACACTGATTTTCTTATGCTGAATCACCTTTCCATTCTTGGGATAAATTTTCCCTTGGCTGTGGTGTACAATTCTTCTCATGTGTTACTGGATTCAGTTTGCTAGTATTTTATTATGGATTTTTGCATGTATATTCATAAGGGATATTGGTTTATATTTTTCTTCTCTTGTGATGACTTTATCTGACTTATATAAGGGTAATGCTGCCTCACTTCTTTGGAAGAGCGTGAGAAGGATTCACCAGTGAAGCCATCTGGTCCTGGAGTTTTCCTGCTTGGAAGTTTTTGATTATTGATTATTATTTGATTATTTAATCTTTTTACTTATTATTAGTCTGTTGAGATTTTCTATTTCTTCCTGAGTCAGTTTAGATAATTTTTGAGTTTCTAAGAATTTGTCCATTTCATCTAGGTTATCTAATTTATTGGTGTAAAACTGTTCATTATATCCTCTAAAAATCATTTTTTATTTCTGTAAGGTTGGTAGTAATGTCTCACAGTCTAGCTAAAGGCTTGTCAATTTCATTGCTCTTTTCAAAGTTTGGTTTCGTTGATTGTCTCTATTCTTTTTCTTTTCTCCACTTCATTTATCTTTGCTCTAATATTATTTTCTTCCTTCTGCTTTCCTTGGGTTTAGTTTGCTGGCATTATTATTATTGTATCACTTCCCCACACAATCTCATTCCTATCTTTCAAGTCCCACCACAAATACTACCTCCATGAAACTTCACAGCAACCCTATGAAATAGGCATTATTATTATCTCTTCACAGCAACCCTATGAGATAGGCATTATTATTACCTTCACATTGTAGAAAAGGCAATGAAGCAGAAAGCTACCTATGGTCATGCAGCAATTTTTATAATAGTAGAATATTATAAATAGAATAAATGGCCCACATTTGGGAAATGTTTGCTTTCCAATATTTGGTTTGCTGTCTGGGAACACTCAACCTTTTAAAAAAAGAAAATATGCTCTCCTATGAAATCAACTTTGTAGCAAGACTGCCATTTATTAAGGAACTGCATAAGAGAATTTCTATACTGAAAGAAAAGACTATGCTCATTTTTTCCATCAGGATCAGAGCCAAAAAAAAAACCCTATTTCTTGAAAACATATGTGAAGTTCCTAAGAGTTACAGCTCACACAGAATTTACCAGCAAATGGGAGGAAGAGTGAGATTATAATTTGAACCAGGCAAACTATTTCATAGCAGAAAATGTGGCACTTAATGCAGTTTGCAGAATATGGTATGCCAAATACACTACTTATGGTAGTAGCAAGGCCACTAGAGAGTGAAACTAGCCAAACAAAAGAACTAAAAAAAGTGAAAAATAAAAAAGAAGCCATGTCAGCATTACAAAGCCACAAAAGATCAAGACACTTGTTTCACTGAATTACAACTTTTTCACCGCATTTCTGATTTAGAAGCAATAAAAGTACATGATGAGAAAATGTCTCTTTTTTTTAGCCATTTTGAATTAGAAATTTATGCTAATTCAAATTTACTCTAATTTAACAGGGCTCTAGTCTAACAAATACACGCACTGTTGAGGTCAGCCAAGTCACTAACACAGGAGACTATAGAAGCAGATCAAAGTTCTCTTTTTGCAGCTCCTTCTGCAACAGATTTACTTTGGGTTCCTAAGTGGCTTGGCTAGCTGATAGGACAGACTGATGCTTCATTTCTTGAAATAAACATTTAGTCAAAGCCTCTACCAGAAAACTCATACTGAAAAGGCTTGGCTTACTTCTTCCTGGTGTGCTGGCCAAGTAAAAATAAGTACAAGAACTTCAACAGACTGACCAAAAAATTATTCTAATCTTCTCTAGTTCTCTCACGTTAGACACACAGTACTTGAATTCTTTTTTTTTTAATAAAACTTTTAACTCAAATTATGAAAGGTAATAAGAAGGCTAGACAATAAATACTTATAAAAACAAAAGATAATATTTATCAGCTTTATACTTTCTCATCTTATACATTCCCCAGCTCCATAGTGTTGACTAAGAGTTCTTCGGTAAATTACTCAACAATTTTACAAAGCATCTTTAAGAGTGAAACGGAGAATAGACATGGTCCTTCACAATAAAGAACTAAAAAGGATGTACAAGATACCAACATACAATTAACTGAAATAAATTTAGAAAGTACACAGTGTGGTAGCTGTGTATGATGATGACCACCAACATAAAGATGCTCTAGAAGAAAAACAAAAGAACCTCCTCTGGTTTTTAAACTCAGCGAGAGTATCCTGGAATCTTAGAATTAGAAGGGACCTTCTATAACTTACATGCACTAGTTCAAGATAAATTCTCTGCAACAACCCAGAAAAATTCTCCTTCTATATGACAGTTCTCATTTCCTGGAAAATGGCTTCCAGGTCTACTTAGAGTCTTCTTTTCTTCAGTTTACTGAATCATTTCAACCCTTAAACCACTCCTCTACCTAAGACATGGTTTATAGACTCAACTCCCGATCCTATGTTCCTCTGGACTTTCCCAGAATCTGGATCTTATAATTCTATGAATGTTGATAAAGACTACGTTAAATTTTTTGACAACTGTAATATACAACTGACCTATTTTTTTTAAAGTTCTAATTAGTCTTTAACTTTTTTACATGTCTAAAATATTTCACAATAAACATTTCAAATATCCTAGCATGTTACATAAAGACAACTACGAATATTTTCTATTGTTAGTTTTATTTGGGAGTATTCCAAAAAGCATTCACATTAATAGCTTAAAGACTATTAAAAAGAAATTCTGGCTCATTTTTAGAATCCTCTTTCATGATTCTTAACTTTCTCAATGCTGTGAAAAGCATACTTGTTTTTTACTTGATTGTACAACTTTTTAGTTGAAAATACCATGGAATATTTTTGGGTTTTTGCTATTGTTATTCTTTTACTTAACTGCAGAAATTTCCCACTCATCTAAGATGAGAGTAAGATTATATACTGAATATGCAGCTTTCAATTATTATCAACATTTTGCTAATCTTTATCCTATGCTCACTACTTCCCCTTAGAGTATTTTAAAGTAAATCCCAGCATCATATCATTTCATCCCCAAATGAAATGTGTATTATATTAGTACCTTTTAGGCCATAAACACTATGCTCACCTTTCCTACTCCCCCAAAATAAACTCACACAATAGTCAAGCCTAATCCTGTACTATCCATGGCCTCTATTCTCATATTACACTCATTATCATTCTTCATGTCTTGGCACATACTGTTTTCAATACCTATGTGAGCTATTCTTACTCTAGAACTTGGATGTTCTACTTTCAGGAGATGATATTCCTTCGTTATAAGTTTTTGCAATATTGCTGATTGAGATTACTTTGTTGTATTTATGCAACAGTGGAGCAATTTCACAACTAAATGGGCCACTGAAATTCTGGTTAACAAGTTCTGGCAGACAGTTCACACAATACTCTGATAAGCAACTGTGCATAACTCATAGAATTTTAAAAGTACTTTGGTATATATAAATAAAATGTGGAGTAGCATTCTTAATAATCAGTAATATTCATTTTTATTTTAAAGTAAACTGCAAGGTTGTTAGGGAGGCCACTTTTAGATTGACTATTTGACTTTAACATTCATTAAATTTTAGGCCCATGATGTTCAATCACTGTTTAAAAAATATCATGGGGTGCTTTCGATCACTTTGAAATAAAGCAAGAGTTAGCTGGCAAGTGCTGTAATTGGCTTCATGGAGAGACAGATCTTAGGAAACTGTGATTCACAAAAAAAAAAAACCCTACAATATGCTAGTAAATCTAAGGGTTTGCAAAGTAACAATCATTAAGAGACAGAATTTCTAAGAGCAACAAGTCATTAAACAGTGGTAAAAATCCTTCAAGAAGTCAAGAGATGCTAAATAAAAACCTTGCCTAAAAAGTAATCTACAGGGAAACGGACTTTGGCCCAGTGGTTAGGGCGTCCGTCTACCACATGGGAGGTCCGCGGTTCAAACCCCGGGCCTCCTTGACCCGTGTGGAGCTGGCCATGCGCAGTGCTGATGCGCACAAGGAGTGCCGTGCCACTGCAAGGGTGTCCCCCGCGTGGGGCCCCCACGCGCAAGGAGTGCGCCGGTGAGGAAAGCCGCCCAGCGTGAAAAGAAAGAGCAGCCTGCCCAGGAATGGCACCGCCCACACTTCCCATGCCGCTGACGACAACAGAAGCGGACAAAGAAACAAGACGCAGCAAATAGACACCAAGAACAGACAACCAGGGGAGGGGGGGAAATTAAATAAATAAATAAATCTTTAAAAAAAAAAGTAATCTACAGAGACAGTTGCCAAAAACATTTAAATTAGCAAACATGAAATAACCCTGTAAAATATTAGTGGATGACTGGGGTGGGTAATGGGAGGGACCAGGGGGATTTAGAAGAGGGTTCCAAAGGAGGAGTAAAGAATAGAGATATTTTGTCAAACCACTTTGGACTTTCAAAACTTTTTCTCTGAGATTCTAACATAATGAGCTTTTCCCTAATTTTCCACCAAATACTGGATGTGCATTTTCAGCATACATTTTTTATGTACTATAATAAACTTTAAAAACAAAGTTTTTGTTTTTGTTTTAACTTAGGCATTAAAAAAGCACTAAGTTTCAAAACTTACATCTGAACCCACACTTTTCATGGTACTTTGTAAGACTGGTTTAGTCACAGAAAGTTTTCCATTCACTGAGCTATTTGCCACAGGGGCCGGGACCACATTCACCATACGATTAGGTAGCTGTGTTGCTCCCCCAGCAACAGTAAGGACTGGTTGAGGAGAAGGCAGAATTCCAGATGCCTGAAGTTGGACCACAGTAGGCTGAGAGAGCAGAACCGTCTGACCTGCATTAAAAAAAAGAGAAAAAACAAAAGGAATCAGAGGGTGCTTATCTACACTGGCAGGGGAAACAGTTTAACATTTAGGATTCTCCTGCAGATGTAACAGATAAGGTCATACTGAGGGATTCAATGCCACCGATTAAAACACTATCAGTAGCAGCAGATGTTCATGGTGACTTTAGTTTATTTTTAGCAACACCAACAAAAATCATTCCCTTTCAAATTTTGACTAATATGACATTTCTGTATTTATTTTTCTCAACTATACACAGATCAAGTCTAATAGTAGTAAATCCATCTTTCTAAGTATTAACCTCTTAAGTTTATTAGTACTAAAAAGATTTTTCATATTATACACAACAAATATTTTATATTGAATACAGAAAAACACACATTTGAAATTAATAGGATTTACGAACATATAAAACACCAAACATGTATGAACCAAAACTCGGTAACTCATTATTGATATAAGTCAGTGGTTCTCAACCACTGTTACTCTTATTTTATTCCAGAGGTCTAAAAATTGTGGAGCATGCACACATTTGTCTTAAGATTGAAAAGATCCAACATATTATACTCATTTATTTTTAAGATATATACACACACACTATGGTACTATGACTTTATGCACATTATGTATAGTCAAAAATAGAAGAACAAAGGGCTATTTTAAAAAAAAAAAAAAAGCTTAGTTAAGCAGCACAGTAAACCCATAGACAAGTAATTTTTAAAAGTATACTCTTACCAATCTTTATCCCTTTTCCCCCAAAAAACAGCCTACTATATATTTTCTTAGTCGTCACATTTATCATTATTTCTAAATGATACTAATCTGAGGATACTATTATCATTAAACTAAAGAAGATGCATACAACTCATAACACTGGTCTATTCAAATTTTATTTGTCTGTCAAATGTTTCCTTTCAGGTGTCCCCCGCGTGGGGGAGCCCCAGGCGCAAGGAGTGCGCCCGTGAGGAAAGCCGCCCCGCGCAAAAAGAAAGAGCAGCCTGCCCAGGAATGGCGCTGCCCACACTTCCCGTGCCGCTGACGACAACAGAAGCAGACAAAGAAACAAGACGCAGCAAATAGACACCAAGAACAGACAACCAGGGGAGGGGGGGGGAATTAAATAAATAAATAAATCTTTAAAAAAAAAAATGTTTCCTTTCAGATCTGGCCAGTTTTATAAGGTGCTGAAAGCCTCACCTAATTTTCATATCTGCTTGAAGTCTACCTAGCATAATAATAGTACTACAGTAACTGGCAACTAAAATTCCATATAAATTTATAATTCTTCTTTAAAGAATAAAAAGCATTTTACTTCCAGACAGTTTAACAAGATCCATATAAAACTCAGCACAATTCAAAGGATCAGGGAATGTTAAATTCAAAATAATCCTTCAAAATACCTGTTGGTTAAGAACATCTGTCTAAGCTAAAAAAGATCAATTTTATGAAAGCAAAGACTATATGATTCAGATGGCCTCAAAAAGCATGCTAAGTAGCAGAATTCAAAAATAGCATTTTTATCCCAGATGAATTAGATAAATTAGTAAAAAGAAATACCTAAAAACGATTTCATATATTTGTAATATGTATGGTTTACTTGGGTATAAATGATCACTAAACATTTTTATCTTGTCATTTTTCCTTGGACGACTTCTATGAAATAACATATAGAATGGCAAATGACTCATAAGCAGATTTATGCTTAGGCTAAACATGCAAATAAAAAGTAAGTATACATAAGATAAATAGCATGTGACCAAGTGCTACATTTTAGTAACACTTTTTAAGAAATTACAGTTGGAAGCAGATTTGGCTCAACTGATAGAGCATCTGCCTACCATATGGGAGGTCAAGGGTTCAAACCCAGGGCCTCCTGACCTGTGTGGTGAGCTGGCCCACGCACAGCACTGATGTACGCAAGGAGTGCCTTGCCACACAGGGGTATCCTGTGTTGGGGAGCCCCACGCGCAAGGAGTGTGCCTGTAAGGAGAGCTGCCCTACGCGAAAAAAGTGCAACCTGCCCAGGAGTGGTGCTGCACAGAAGGAGAGCTGATGCAGCAAGATGACGCAACAGAAAAAGAGACACAGATTCCTGGTGCCACTGACAAGAATGCAAGTGGACACAGAAGACAACGCAGTGAATGTCATAGAGAGCAAACGAAGGGCGGGGGGAATAAATTTTAAAAAAGAAAAGAAATTACAGTAACCTGCACTATGAAAAGACATACTCATCGTACTATAAAACTTAAACCAGAGGTTCACAACCCTTTTGGATATAAGTACTCTTATTTATTATCAAAAAATGTCATAGCCACCCCAGATAATCATGATTGCCCTTTCAGTTCCTGTGAAATGAGAAAATACACAATGAGAAAAAAAGCTTTTAAGAACTTAATAATGATTCAAAATGAATTTGTAATTAATCAAAAATACAACCACAAAAATTTGAAAAGCAGCAATATATATGAAACAAATTAGAAAATGCTTGCTACAAATATGGATTTACAGAGGCCTTTCAAATTGCCATAGGCTATTCCTATCACCTACATCCCAGGGTCCATAGGTTGAGAACCACTAACTTATACCAATATTTTAAGAACATTATACAAAGCAGTGTTTTATATCCCCTGAGTTTACAAAAGTATGATTTAAAAAAACAAACACACAAAACACTAATGAATTTTGGGACACAGGAGCTGGTAAGCATAAAAAATTAAGTCATTTCAAAGAAGAGATTATACTTTAGCTCCAGTTACAGGTGTCAAACATTAGGAAATAATGTAAATTAAGATGGATATGGTTTTGTAATACTTCTTAAAACTAATTAAGAAAAATAACCCAAGTCTGTGCTGTCCATTATCTAGTTATCACCAATTCCTTGCTAAGAGAACTGTATCACAAAGCAAGTAAGATGGAAGAATACTAAAGCAAGGTCTGTGCACCAAAGGCATCTCTAAGTTCTACAGGGTCATTTGCTGCCTCCTTTATTTCATAATGTACATCAAGCCCTCTCATCCCAAAGTATCAAATTATTCTTAAATTACCTGGCACCTAAATCAAGGATCTTCTAAATATTCAAGGTATGTTCAAGTTCAAGTCAGATGGGAGGGAGGGGGCAATTAAACTTCTACTATAATGTGTCCAAATAAAAGCACAAAAACCTCTTTCGGTGACTTACTTAAATGTTCATTGCTAACTGCTGACCAAACCACAAACCTGCAATGGAAAAGATTCTTTGGGGCCTTGATAGGTATCAGTTGAACATAGTTACTACTGTTCCCAGAGTGGAAACACTTAAAAAGGACACACCAGGGAAGCAGACTTGGCCCAGTGGTTAGGGCAACCGTCTACCACATGGTAGGTCCGCGATTCAAACCCCAGGCCTCCTTGATCCGTGTGGAGTGGGCCCATGCGCAGTGCTGATATGCGCCAAGGAGTGCCGTGCCACGCAGGGGTGTCCCTGCTTAGGGGAGCCCACACACAAGGAGTGCGCCCCATAAGGAGAGCTGCCCAGCACAAAAGAAAGTGCAGCCTGCCCAAGAATGGCGCCACATACACGGAGAGCTGACACAACTAGATGACTCAACAAAAAGAAACAGATTCCCATGCCACTGACAACAATAGAAGCGGACAAAGAAGAAGAAGCAACAAATAGACACAGAGAACAGACAACCGGGGTGGGGGGCAGGGGGAAGAAATAAAGAAATAAAGAAATCTTAAAAAAAAAAAAAAAAAAAAAAGACACACCAAAAAGTAGTATATCTATTTCAGCATGCTCAAAATCCTCTTTGGCATTACATGCAAATTGCCCTTAATGTAACATGGCTGGATTCAATGCTGGATACTTGAGACCGTGTATAACTCACTAATTTTGATAGTTCGTCCTTCAGATATTTTAATCTATGTATCAAATAAGTGTCTACTTTATATAAAGTAGTATAACTGTGTGCCTATGAGTAATAATTTCTCTGTGCCTTAGTTTTCTCATCTGTTTAATGGAAATAATATCTATCCTCATAAAGTTGACTTAAGGATTAAATAATCCATTTAAGCACTTGCAAAAATGTCTGGTACACAATGAGAGCGTAAATGCTAGCTACGATTATTATAATTATAATTATCTCCTTTTATGTGTAATAAGAGCTCTCATATGGGATTTATACATTAGTCATATTAAGGTCAGGCTTTTACTTTTTATAGATGTGTTTTAAATAATACCTATGGGAGGAGTTCCAGCAAGATGGCATTGGCTTAGGTGGGCTCTCTTGCAAACAACAGCTGAGAAGGTGCAAAATCCTACCCAAGTGAGTTGTTTTGAGAAACCACAGAGCAGGAGGCTTCAGGGCATTGATCTGAAGGGAAATGGAAAAGGACACAAACAATCCAAGGGAAGGGAAGCAGACTTGGCCCAGTGTTAGGGTGCCCGTCTACCACATGGGAGGTCCGCGGTTCAAACCCCGGGCCTCCTTGACCCGTGTGGAGCAGGTCCATGTGCAGTGCTGATGCGCGCAAGGAGTGCCCTGCCACACAGGGGTGTCCCCCATGTAGGGGAGCCCCACACACAAGGAGTGCACCCCGTAGGGAGAGCCACCCAGCGCGAAAGAAAGTGCAACCTGCCTAAGAATGGCAATGCCCACACGGAGAGCTGACACAACATGATGATGCAACAAAAAAAGAAACGCAGATTGCTATGCCACTGACAGAAGTGGACAAAGAAGAAGACGCAGCAAACAGACACAGAGAACAGACAACTGTGGCGGGAGGGAAGGGGAGAGAAATAAATAAATAAATAAATCTTTAAAAAAAAAAAGAATCCAAGGGAAAACCAGACCATAGACAACAGCAAGGAAATAGAATAAGAGGAATGAAGTGTCAAAGTGAAAACTTACCATACACACAAAAACAGCAACAAAATAAAACCCTAGATTAGAAAGAGAAGCTAATCAACTGAACAAACCCATCAAGATAAATTGATGCCTAGACACCAACAAAAAATTACAACCCATACTAAGAAATAGGAAGACATGGACCAGTCCAATGAATCAACTAAAAAACAGGAGATGCAGAGCATGGAACAAATAATCAGAGGTGTCCCAACAATAATCATGAATTAACTTAATGAAGTAAAGGAAGAGATTACAGATATTAAGACAACACTGGGAGAACACACTGAAGAAACTGTAAATGTACATAAAAAGATAACAGATATGATTGTGATGAATGGCACAATACAAGAAATTAAAAATACACTGGAAGCACATAACAGCAGATTTGAACACGCAGAGGAAAGAATCAGCAATGTGGAAGACAGTACAGCTGAAATCAAACAGATAGATAAAAAGACAGAAAAAATCCAGCAGGGACTCAGGGATTTGAATGACAGAAGAAAATGCACAAACATATGCATTATAGGCATTCCAAAGGGAGAAGAGAAGGGAAAGGGGACAGAAGGCATGTTAGAGGAAATAACGGCTGAAAATTTCCCAACCCTATTGAAGGACATGGAAGTATATGTCCAAGAAGCACAGCACATCCCAAACAGTATAAATCCTAACAGGCCTATTCCAAGACATAAACTTGCCAAATTGTCCAATGCTCAAGACAAATACTGAAAGCAGCAAGAAAAAAGAGAAACATCATATACAAGGGAATCTCGATAAGATTAAGTGCTGCTGGTGGGCAGACTTGGCCCAGTGGTTAGGGCATCCGTCTACCACATGAGAGGTCCACGGTTCAAACCCCGAGCCTCCTTGACCCGTGTGGAGCTGGCCCATGCGCAGTGCTGATGCACGCAAAGAGGGCCCTGACACACAGGGGTGTCCCCCGCGTAGGGGAGCCCCACACGCAAGGAGTGCGCTCCGTAAGGAGAGCCACCCAGCGTGAAAGAAAGTGCAGCCTGCCCAGGAATGGTGCCACACACATGGAGAGCTGATACAACAAGATGATGCAACAAAAAGAAACACAGATTCCTGTGCCGCTGACAACAACAGAAGTGGACAAAGACGATGCAGCAAATAGACACAGAGAACAGACAACCGGGGTGGGTGGAAAAGGGGAGAGAAATAAATAAATAAATAAATCTTAAAAAAAAAAAAAGATTAAGTGCTGCTTTCTCCTCTGAAACCATGGAGGCAAGAAAGCAGTGGTATGACACAGTTAAGGTGCTAAAGAAAGTACTTCCACTTAAAAATTCTCTATACAGCAAAACTGGCATTAAAAATGAGGGAGAGTTCAGAGTATTCACAGATAAATAGAAATTAAGAGAGTATGTCAATAAGAAACCTGCCCTTCAAGAAATACTAAAGGGAGTTCTGCAGGAAGAAAGGAAAAAACAAGAGAGAGTTTGAGGAGAAGAGTGTAAGAACAACTAAAAAGAAGAAAAATAAAAACAACATATGGTATAAATAAACCTAAAGAAAATATGGCTAACGTAATTCCTTGACAGTAATAATTGAATGTTAATGGGTTAACATTAATCCATTGAATGTTAATGGTTTAAGCTCATCAGTCAAGAGACACAGATTGGCTGAATGCATAAGGAAATATGACCGAACTATATGCTGTCTACAAGAAACCCACCTTAGACCCAGGGATGCAAGGAGACCGAAAGCGAAATTAGAAAACAATTTTACAAGCAAACAATAACCCAAAAAGGGTGGGAGGAGCTATACTAATATTGGACAAAATGGACTTTAAATGCAAAACTATTGCAGAAGACAAAAAAAAAAAACACTAAATATTAATAAAAGGGGTAATGTATCAAGAAAAAAGAACGATTATAAACATTTATGCATTGAACCAGGATGCCTCAAAATACATGAGGCAAACACTGAAAAAACTAAGTGGAGAAGCAGATGCCACTACAATTATAGTGAGGAACTTTAATACATCATTATCACCATTAGACAGAACATCTCGACAAAGAAGCAATAAAGAAAGAAGACTATGAATAATAGAGGATCTGGACCTAATAGACATATACAGAACATTATACCCAAATACAGAGGGATATACATTCTTCTCAAGTGCACATGGATCATTCTCCAGTATAGATCACATGCTATAGATCACAGAACAACTCTCAATGAATTCAAAAAGACTGAAATTATACAAATTTCACCACAATGGGATGAAGCTGGAAATCAGTAAGGGGCAGAGAACTACATTAGGCAAAAAGATATGGAAGCTGAACAACCCACTCTTGGGCAAACAGTGGGTCAAGGAGAAAATTGCAAAAGAAATCAGTAACTACCTTGAAACAAATGAAAATGAAACACAACATATCAAAACTTATGGGATGCAACAAAAGCTGTACCACAAATGCCTATATTAAAAAAGAAGAGTGAGCTAAAATCAAACACCTACTGAACAACTGGAAGAATTAGAAAAACAACAACAAACTAACCCCAAAGAAAGCAGAAAGAAGGAAATAACAAAGATCAGAGCAGAACTAAATGAAATTGAAAATAAGAAAGCACTAGAAAAAATAAACAAAAGCTGATTCTTTGAGGTCAATAAAATTGACAAACCCTTAGCTAGACTAACAAAGAAAAAAGAGAGAAGCAGCAAATATATAAAATAAGGAACAAGGAAGGAGATATCACCACTGACTCCAAAGAAATAAAGAGTATCACAAGAGGATACTTTGAAAAATTAAATGCCAACAAGATAGATAATTAAAGGAAATGGACAAATCTCTAGAAACACACAAGCAGCCTACATTGATGAAAGAAGAAAGTGATGAACTCAACAGACTAATCACAAGTAACGAGACTGAATTAGTAATTAAAAACCTTTCATCTAAGAAAAGCCCAGGACCAGATGGCTTCACAGGTGAATTCTTACAAACATTCCAGAAAGAACACCAATCCTGCTTAAACTCTGCCAAAAAAACAGAAGTGGAGGGAACATTGCCCAACTCATTCTATGATGTCAAAATCACGCTAATACCAAAGTCAAACAAAGACACAAGAAAGGAAAACTATAAACCAATCTCTCTAATGAACCTAGATGCTAAAGTCCTCAACAAAATACTTGCTAATCATATTCAACAACACATTAAACGAATGGGTTGTCATCCATGGTAGGCAAGGATGGTTCAACTTGAGAAACTCAATCAGTGAGTTAAGAAACTCATAAACAAATTGAGGGGAAAAAAATCAAATGATCATCTCTACAAGTGCAGAAAAAGCATTTGACAAAATACAGCACCCTTTCCTGATAAAAACACTACAAAAGATAGGAATAGAAGGAAACTTCCTCAACATGATAAAGGGCATATATGAAAAGCCCACATCTAATAATATATTCAATGGAGAAATTCTAAAAGCTTTCCCTCTAAGATTGAGAACAAGACAAGGATTCCTATATTCACCATTCCTGTTTAACACTGTGTTAGAAGTACCTGGTTGAGCACTTAGGCAAGAAAAAGATATAAAAGGCATCCAAATTGGAAAGGAAGAAGTAAAAATTTTACTATTTGCAGACAATATGATCCTATACATAGAAAGCCTTGAGAAATCTACAACAAAGCTTCTAGAGCTTATAAATGAATTCAGTAAAGTTGCAGGTTATAAGATCAATGTGCAAAAATCAGTAGCATTTCTGTACACCAATAATGAGCAATCTGAGGAAGGAATCAAGAAAAAAATCCCAATTACAATAGCAACTAAAAGACTCAAATACCTAGGAATAAATTTAACTAAAGATGTGAATGACTTATACACAGAAAACTACACAATTTTCTTAAAGGAAATCAAAGAAGACTTACAGAAATGGAAGAATATTCCCTGTTCATGAACAGGAAGACTAAATATCATTAAGACGTCTATCCTACCCAAACTGATTTACATATTTAAAGCAATCCCAATAAAAATCACTGCAGCATTTTTTTACTGAACTGGAAAAACTAACTATGAAATTTATCTGGAAGCGCAAGAGGTCCCAAACAGTCAAAGACATACTGAAAAAGAAAAATGAAGGGAAGCGGACATGGCCCAGTGGATAGGGCATCCATCTACCACATGGGAGGTCCGTGGTTCAAACCCCGGGCTTCCTTGACCCTTGTGGAGCTGGCCCATGCGCGCAAGGAATGCCCTGCCATGCAGGGGTGTCCCCTGCATAGGGGAGCCCCACACACAAGGAGTGCACCCTGTAAGGAAAGCCTCCCAGTGTGAAGGAAAGAATAGCCTTCCCAGGAATGGCGCCACACACACGGAGAGTTGATGCAGCAAGATGATGCAACAAAAAGAAACACAGATTCCCATGCCGCTGACAACAACAGAAGCAGACAAAAAACAAGAACATGCAGCAAATGGACACACAGAACAGACAATAGGGGGGGAAGGGGAGAGAAATAAATAAAATAAATCTTAAAAAAAAAAAAGAAAAGAAGTCAGAGGAATCACACTACATGGTTTTAAAACATACTACAAAGCTACAGTGGTCAAAACTTCATGGTATTACATGTAGGCTGAGCTATTCTGCTAGTCTGAGTTGACCCTTTTACTCAAGGTCTTTTTCTGGTTACGTCATCAGCTGGTGCTTGGTAGTAATCCCCCGGCACCAGGGAAGCTCATCCTTGGGAGTCATGTCTCACACTGGGGGGAAGGTAATGCATTTACATGCTGAGTTTGGCTTAGAGAGTGGCCACATTTAAGCAACATGGAGGCTCTCAGGAGGTAATTCTTAGGTACCCTGCAGCTCTAGGCCTAGTTTGTATTTCAGGCGCACAGGCTCATAAGCATAGTCATCAGTGTCAAGGGGTCATTGTTAGACCATCCTTCTTTGTTAGTATTTGCCATTGCACTTGGCGGCTTGTTGCTGTTCAATTGGGGAATGTGAGCTCCTCTGGCTAGGAATTCAGCACTCCCTCAGTTGTCTTTTTTAACTGTAACCACTATGGAAATATCCAAACATTTTTATGTACCCTATATACATGCTCTGGAGAGCTCCCTAACAGGGAGGTGAAGAAGAGGAACCACCACACCAGGGAGCCAAGAATGCCTACAACTGCAAGCAAGAGAACTGCAACCATCATCCATGTGGAATCTAAGCACCCTCTTGATATAGAGGGGGAGTGGACATAACCCAGGGTCCACAGGATGGAGGAATAAAGTATGGATTAGAGTGGATTTACTAATATTCTACTATGGAACTACTATGATTAGTAATTGAAGAAACTGTAGCACTGATGTGGAGAAAGTGGCCACGGTAGCTGCTGAGGGTAGGGAAAGGGAAGAAGAGATATGATGTGGGGGCATTTGCAGGACTTGGAGTTGTCCTAGGTGGTACTGCAGGGACAGATGCTGAACATTGTGTCCTGCCATGGCCCACTGGGTGGACTGGTGGAGAGTATAAACGACAATATAAACCATTATCCATGTGGTGCAGCAGTGCTCCAAAATGTATTCACCAAATGTAATGAATGTCCCATGATGATAAAATAGGTTGTTGACGTGGGAGGAGTAGGGTGAGGGGAGTAGGGGGTATATGAGGACCTCATATTTTTTTAATGTAACATTTTAAAAAAATAGAGAAAAAAAACCTGCATGGTATCAGCATAAGAATAGATATACTGACCAATGGAACTGAGTTGAGAGTTCTGATATAGATCCTTGCATATACAGTTAACTGATGTTTGACAAGGCCAATAAGCCCATTCAACTGGGAGAGAATGGCCTCTTTAACAAATGTTGCTTGGTGAACTGGATATCCATATCCAAAAGAATAGAGAGGAACACCATCTCACACCTTATACAAAAATTAACTCAAGATGGATCAAAGATCCAAATATAAGAGCCAAACCATAAAGGGCTTGGAAGATAATGGAGGGAAGCACCTACAGAATCTTGTCATAGGAAATGGTTTCATAACTTCACACCCAAAGCAAAGCAGATAAATGGGACCTCCTCAAAATTAAAAACTTTTGTACCACAAAGGAGTTTGTCAAGAATGTAAAAAGGCAGCCTACTATGGGAGAAAATATTTGGTAACCATATATCTGATAGGGGCCTAATATTCTGCATCTATAAAGAAATCCTATACCTTGAAAATAAAAAGACAAACAACCCATTTTAAAAATGGGCAAGTGATTTGAATAGACACTTCTCCAAAGAAGAAATACAAATGGCTAAGAAGCACATGAAAAGATGTTCAACATCACTAGCTATTAGGGAAATGCAAATCAAAACTATAATGAGATATCATCTTACACCCATTAGACTGGTGGCTATTAAAAAAATAGAAGACTACAAGTGTTGGGGAGGATGTGGAGGAATAGAAACCCTCATCCTCTGCTGGCAGAAATGTAGAATGGTGCAGCCATTGTGGAGAGCAGTATGGCAGTTCCTCAGAAAACTAACTATAGATCTGTGATATGATCAGCAATTCCACAGCTGGATATATACCCAGAAGAATTAAAAGGACACAAACATATATGCACAACAACATTCATAGTAGCATTATGAACTATTGCCAAAAGTTGGAACCAATCCAAATGCCCTTCAACAGATGAATGGATCAACAAATTGTTGTATATACATACAATGGAATGTTACTCAGTAGTAAGAAGGAATACAGTATTAAAACACAGAGTAAAATGGGTGAATCTTGAGGACTTTATGTTGAGTGAAGTCAGGCACTGAAAGACAAATATTACATGACTTCACTGATATGAATTAAGCAAATTGAGCAGAGTCACAGAGCTAGGGTCTGGAAGATAGGTTTACAGGAAATAGAGAGGGAGAAGAAGGCTGTGAGTTAATGCTTAAAGGGGCAAAATCTATGATAATGTGGAAGTGTGTAGTTATGCAGTGGAGGGGCATGACAGTGGTGCAGTGATACTGCTGGGTTAGGTGGTACAGGGATGTCAGGGGCATATGGTGTGGAGGGGGGGTTGGACTATCAAGAACATGGGATTGGAGGAGGGAGCAGGTGAACACTGGGGATTGGTTGAAACTACAATGTTGGGAATGCTCTTTTGGTAACAGGGCAAGGTAAGCTTACTGATTTAGGGTGTTGGATGTGGGAGGCATTTGGGATAGGGCACACCTAAAAAGGGTGTGACTGTTTATCTTGACATAGTGTGTTATATCAATGGGTGGAAACCAACATAATGAGTGGGAAGGTATTGGACTCCCATCCTGGGGAGGTCCACTATGCTCTCAAACAGAGGGGTGGGAGTCTCTCGAGAACATGGGCAGTGCCCAATAGGGGAGGACAGACCAGTGTGTCAAGCCCTCAGTGTTGTTTAAGTAACTAAGAATCTGGCCCTGCAAAGAATGAAGCCTGGTGGTTGCCATGGGTCCTGAGGGGAGGAAGAGAGAGGAATAGAATAGATGGAACAAGAGGCATTTTGAGGGCGATGGAAGTGTTCTACATGATCTTGCAATGATGGATACAGGTCATAGTAAGTTTCATTAAAATTTCAAAAGGGTATGGTCCAATATGTAAACCATAATGTAAACCATTGACCATGGTTGGTAGCTATGTTTCAGTATTTGTATATTATTTGTAACAAATGTACCATCCACATATAAAATGCTATTAAATAAGAAAGGAGGAAGAGGGATAAGATGTTAGATATATGGAAGCCCCCTATATTCTGTACATGAATTTGCTGTGACCTAAACTTCTCTGAAGATAAAATGAAAAAAGTAAAACATTGGGGGAATAAATTGAAGAAAATGTCACTGTACACAGAGGGCAACACATCTTACAGTGACGAAAGGCAAAATGTTAAAAAAAATTTTTTTTAATATTTTTCATTGTTTTTTATTATCCCAAATTTTTATTTTATTTTTTAATTTTTTTGTATTTTATTTCTTATTTTTAAAACTATCATTATTATTCCATTTTCTTATTAACTGTATTTGGCTAGTTTATTGGCTTCTTCTTTTTTTTTTAAGATTTATTTATTTCTCCCCTCTCCCGCCATTGTCTGCTTTCTGTGTCTCTTCGCTGTGTGTTCTTCTGTGTCTGCTAGTATTCTCATTAGGCAGTTCCAAGAACCAATCCTAGGACCTTCCAGAGTGGGAGAGAGGCAATCATTCCCTTACGCCACCTCAGCTCCCTGATCTGCTGCATTTCTTATTCTCTCTCCTCCGTGTCTCTTTTTGTTGCATCATCTTGCTGCACCTGCTCTTTGTGTGGGCCAGCACTTCAGCACAGGGTGGCACTCCTACACGGACTGCCAAATAGTGGGACCCCTGAGGGCTCTGGAGACACCCAGGCACTATGGTTAGGGAAGATAGCTCGTGAGTTTCGTACCCTGCCAGCAGGCCCTACTTTGAGGTTTGTGCTCCCCAATGAGACAGAGTTGGACTCAGTTGTGGTTTCCCTACACATGGTTTTGCTGTCCCTTCTATTTGAACCTAGAGTTGGTGCTGGAATTGGTAGATGTACATCCAAGGTGTGCAAGAGAGGTGCAATAGCTACTTTTCAGTTCACTGGACTCACCCAGAAGAACAAACAAGGAGGTGATGATAGACAACCACCATACCAAGGAACCAAGAGAGTCTACAACTGCAAGCAAGGGAGTCCCATCCATTGGCTGTATGGGACTGAAGCCTCCACTCAATTAGAGGTGGAGTGGGCTTTACCATTCCAGAATCTTCAGGACTGGGGAATGAAGTATGGACTGGAGTGAACTTATTGGTATTCTGCTACAGATTTATTGTGATTTTAGCAATTTATGATCTTGCCCTCTTTAAAACCATGATGCAAATAAATGAGTTAACCACCCATAGCTAGAAATATAACCTAAAAGCAAATGTACCATTGGTATTTATTTACAATCCATACCCATTAGTCACACCTAGTTCTACTTGATGCTAGCAAAGTAAATCCAGAGAAAAGAATGCTGTACAAGTTTTCCTGTAGTTATGTCTACAGACAACAATATAAGAACAAAGATAAATCTACCTAAAGGAGCTCTAAGTCTAAATGATTCCCATGTCTGAATAGCACCAAATCCTCAAACTTGAACTTCTTTCAATACTGACCTAAACTTTGTGTAGAATTACAAGCACATGAGGCCACCTGGTGGATAAAACATAGAAACACACAGAAATTAACCTGATTCTACTACAAAAACACCTATTAGGTCTGAAACAGACCATATTATTGAAAGATGACCTCTCGTTTAAAAAAACGCTCACGGCCACAAAAACCTCAGGAAAAAACGACACTAAGAGGAAAGGGAAAGCAGATGTGGCTCAAATAGTTGGGCACCCACCTAACAAATGGGAGGTCCCAGGTTTGGGTCCCAGAGTCTCCTAAAAGAAAATGAGCAGACGCCACACCTGCCATACCCACCACAATGAGCAGATGCCTAAACAAGCAAATGCCGCAAGCTAGCAAATGTCACAGCCCGCGGGGAGCAATGTGGCTCAGGTCGTTGGGCACTTGCCTCTCATGTGGGAGGTCCTGAGTGAGGTTCCCAGTGCCTCCTGGAGAAGGCAAACAAACAATGAGCAGACCGACAAGAGAATCATCTGGGGGAGAGGGAGACAAATTAAAAATACTACTAATAAATAAATCTTTTAAAAAAAAATGACACCAAGAAATTTTCCAGGTTTTCATCTGCATTACAAGTGGTTATATGAAACCAAAAGCCTTAGAGAAGGGTGTTTCCACAATTAAAACTGTAAGAAAAAGGAGCGTCAGATATACTTAGTCTGAATAGCAACGTCTCAGAACAGGAAACACATACCAGTCATCTCTGCAACCTCCTCAGAAAAAAGGACAATTCTTAACACACAGCACAGTACATGCTCAAAAACTATAACCTGAATTAAAACAAATCATATGACACAAGCGTTCCTTCTTTCCAATTAAACATACACAGCCTCAGATTGCATTCAGGTACCTTTAGTTGGTGCAGGTTGTATACTGATAATGGGCTGCTGTTTTGCAAATGGCATAAGTGTTGGTAGTGCCTGAATAATGATGGTTTTTGCTGGAACACTGGAGTTGATTTGAGTCTTGGGTGCTGCCGGAAGTAATAAAGGCTTAGGCTGAAATGAAGATTTTGAATTCATCTGATTTTTTTTCTTTAAAGTCAGTCCATTTTCTGGAGAAAAAACAAACCAACCACAAATCAATTTGAAGGCAATTAGGCAAACTCTAGAAAACAGATTCTATCACAAACCTTTCTTTATATATTATCTTCACCTCTGAATAAATACCTTTAGTTGAAGGTTAAGTAAAGCTACTCTATATCCTACAAGAATGAAGGAAAGTTCTGAAATTGAAATCTTTTTAACCAAACATACAGCTTTGAGAAGCAGATGCTTGGACTGGTAAAGGAGAATAGCTAAAATCACTGAATAAAGTCTGGAAATTAATAAGGTAACAAATGTCATGGTGAATGACCATCAGATCCAGTATGTTTAACTAAAACCTGGAAATCTCTCCTGAAGATGATGGGGACTAGGTCTAATTTTAAAGAATCTTTCACCTATTAAGACAGAGACAACCAAAGAAGATTATTTCTTCCTTTTCCTCTACACACTGAATGATCCATAACAAAAAATTAGGTTCACTAGTTTAAAAACAGAAAGTCAGCTTGGTAAATATATATTTAATCCAATGTTTTCTTTTAAGAAATAGAACCCAAGTTCAGTCTAAAAAAGAAATTAACAACAGAAATTAGGAGATGGAGTAATACCAATTTTATTCCTAGGACCAACAGTGGGCTTATCTTCCTTCAGTAGCTCTGCTGAAGAGGGACTATTAGCACTTTCACCATATAAGGAAAGGGGAGACATTTGGGAACTGGAAGACAAATCCAACTCCTCCTGTAGCAAAATAAAACAAGAGCAAATTTATGCAGAAGAGTATAATCTTTGAATAACAAATTTCTTAGAAAGAAAGGCAAATCCCAGAAATAAAAACGAAATAATTTGAGGTAAAGGTATGATATATTAGAGACCACATCTATATATTAATTACTAAGTGACTATGGCTAAATCAACATTATGGATAAATCCACATTATCCCTCAATACTAAAGGAAAAATAACGCAAAATGCAGTTTGTCGACACCATTATCTTTGTATTAAGGATATGAATCACTGACTTGATTCTATACATTCTCCCATGAATTTTATATTTTACTTGGTTCGTTTTTATAAATTTAATATCATTTTAAGGCTACAGTTAAAATGACATTATCTGTCCACACAATCTCATTTATTTAGTACTATAAGAAGTTCAAGAGCAAAATAATTCTTACTATTTTTCTACTTATTATTACTGGCTTTGTTCCAAATGTTTTGAAAGAAAGACAAACATCAAAAGAAGCAAGGCTATTTTCTTTTATTTAATGGGTGAATTGATAATACCAAAGATACAAAACAGTAACATTAATATTTTTACAATAGTCCTTTAGCATTTTTGGTGGATCTGCCCCCATTTCGTTAGAGCAAAGAAATTTAACATACAATAAAAGTAACGTTGCAATTCATAGATAAAAAGATTGTGTATATAACAGTGGAATGGGCATAATCTCCACCTCAAACCATCTTCAAAATCTATAAAACGATTACAAGAAAATGTAAGCAGGGAAGTGGATGTGGCTCAACTGACAGAGCATCCACCTACCATATGGAGGGTCCAGAGTTCGATACCCAGGGCCCCCTGACCCGTGGAGTAAGCTGGCCAACGCGCAGTGCTGCCATGTGCAAGGAGTGCCATGTCATGCAGGGGCACCCCGGCGTAGGGGTGCCCCATGCGGAAGGAGTGCATCCCGCAAGGAGAGCTGCCCTGCGTGAAAAAAGCGCAGCCTGCCCAAGAGTGGTGCTGCACACACGGAGATCTGATGCAGCAAGATGATGCGACAAAAAAGAGACGCAGTTTCCTGGTGCCGCCTGACAATGCAAGCCGACGCAAAAGAACACACAGCAAACGGACACAGAGAGCAAACAACAGGGAGGAAGGGGAGAGAAATAAATAAATGAATCTTTAAAAAAAAAAAGAAAATGTAAGCAAATACTTGTTTACTCTCAGAATGACACATGCCTTATTAAGTCAAGAAACCCAGAAGGCATAAAGGAAGAACACAAAAAGTTAAAACATTTTATAATGAAAAACAGACCATAAACAATGTTAGAAGACAAAATACTGGGGGAGGGGACAAGATGGTGGCTGGGTAAGGAGTTGCAAGAGTCAACTCATCCTACAGGGCAGATAGTAATATAAACAGAGCTTTCTAAAGTACCTGTCTGGGGGACCCAGGAGATCAGAAAAGCATCCTGCAACATCCTTGAAAGAATGGAAGGAGGACATTCCATCTGAAGTGAAAATTTGTAAGTAGAGTACACCACATGCAGAGGCCCATCCTCCACTGGCGGTACAAGCTGCCTTAGGAACTATTCTGTGGCTGGAACTGGAAGCTCCGTTTACCAAAAATGGGGGAGGAAGAGACAGTTGGGCACTGACTTCAGCTACTAATTAGTAAATTCAGATGGCTAATGTATAATTCAAAGAATAGCTAAAGTTAGACCCTGTCCAAGTCAGAAAGAGGCTGGTAACTGCCATTTTAACTACTCCCCCAGCTTGAGGGGAAGAGGGCCTGACTGAAAATCACAGTGATGGTAGGGACCGGCTTCTTTCTACCCAGATCAGATTGCAGCCCTAGTCTAGGCTCGAGCCCCACTTTCAGCACAAAAGAAGCAGGGAAGACCTACACTCCCCTCTCCGGGCAACTGCAGGCACGTTCAGCCCACATAGACTGGATACTCAGACACCTGTAGCTCCACCCACCCTCCTACCCCCATAGGATATGTTCCCTCAGCCTCTCATGGCAACTGCAGGGACTTTTGGCCTCCACGAACTCAAACGTTGGGCACCTATGGCTCCAACCCCACTCCCAATAGGACAGGAGAGGGCACTGTTTCCCCAGCCTCTCTGGGTAAGTGCAGATGCTTTTAGCCCATACAGACTGAATAGCCGGATACATGTAGCTCCATTCCCACCCTCAAGTAGGATAGGAGGGGAGCTGTGTTTCCTCAGCCTTTCCAGGCAACAGCAGGCACTTTCAGGCTACAGGGACTGAAATGTTGGGCACCAGTGGATCTACCCCCACCCCAACAGGATAGGAGGGGGCTAGTGTTTCCTCAGCCTCTCAGGCAATGGCAGGTAATTTTGGCCTACATGGACTGAACTATTGGGCACCTGTGGTTTCATCATCACCCCTTAAAGAACAGAAAGGACAGTACTCTGCCAGCCTCTCAGGGAAACTGCAGGCACATTTGACCCACACAGATTAAACTGTTGGGCACTCCGGAGGGTTCATCTCCACCTCTGGCAAGGGAAGAGGGGGGCTGATACTACATCACTCGACCTGGGCAACTGTGGTCATTTTGGACGCACATGGCGTAACTGCTGCCTACATCTGCAGTTTCATCAGTACCTGAGGAGTGGAAGAACGGGCATGAAGCTCCATCAGTCTCTCCAGGCAACTATAGACAGTCTTGGCCTGTACAGCTTGCAATACTACACAGAGCTGTGGCTCTGTCTCTACCCCTGGCAGAACAGACGCTTCATCAGTTTCTGGGGCACACAGGCAGCTTCAGTCTCCACAGCTTACAGTACCAACCATATCCTTAGCTCCTACTACACCACCAGCAAGAGAGAAAGGGCAAGAAAGCCCTGGACTAAAGAGAGAAACTACACGAAGAATAAATACACCAAAAAAAAATTACAATCCATATCAAGAAAAAGGAAGATACGGCTCAGTCAAAGGAACAAGGTAAACCTCTAGATGACATAAAGGAGTTGAGCCAACTAATCGTAGATGTTTAAACAAATGTCCTTAATAAATTCAATGAAAGGCCAAAGAGACTAAGGATATTAAGAAGTCACTGAATGAGCACAAAGAAGAATATAGCATATATGGAAAAATAGAAGATCTTACTGGAATGAAAGGCACAAGAATGAAATAAAAAATACACTGGAGGCACATAACAGCAGATTTGAACACAGAGAAGAAAGGATGGGTGAGCTTGAAGACATGGTCTCTAAAAGCAAACATAAAAAGGGACAGATAAAAGGAAGCAGTTGTGGCTCCAGCAACTGGGCTCCTGTCTACCATATAGGAAGTCCAGGGTTCGATGCGCAGGGCCTTCTGGTAAAGGCAAGCTGGCCCATGCAGAGTGCTGGCCTGTGCAGATTACTGTGCCATGCAGGACTGCTGCCCTGTGCAGGAATGCTGGTCCGCGTAGAGAGCAGGTACAGCAAGATGACACAACAAAAAGAGACACAAAGGAGAGAGAAGAAGAGATGCAGCAGATCAGGGAGCTGAGGTGGCACAAGAAAATGATCACCTCTCTCACTCTGGAAGGTCCCAGGATCAGTTCCCAGAGCTGCGTCATAAGAATACAAGCGGACACAGAAGAACACACAGTGAATGGACACAGAGAGTAGACAATGGGGGGAGGGGGAGAAATAAATTTTAAAATCTTAAAAAAAAAAAAAAAAGGAACAGATAAAGAAAAGAATGGAAAAATTTGAACAGAGTCTCCAGGAACTAAATGACAGGAAGAGATACACAAACATATATGTCATGGGTGTTTCAAAAGGAGAAGAGAAGAAAAAAGGGGCAGAGGGAATAGCTGAAGAAATAAAAGTGGAAAATTTTCCAACCCTATTGAAAGACATAGATATCCGAGTCCAAGAAGCAAAACGTACTCCCATCTGAATAAATCGAAATAGACCAACTCCGAGACACATACTCATCAGAATATCAAATGCCAAAGACAAAGAGAGAATTCTGAGAGCAGCAAGAGAAAAGCAATGCACAACATGTAAGGGATACCCAATAAGATTAAGTGCCGATTTCTCATCAGAAACCATGGAAGCAAGAAGGGGGTGGTATGATACATTTAAGATACTGCTAGAGAAAAACTTCCAGCCAAAAGTCTTATATCTGGCAAGATTATCTTTCAAAAATGAAGATGAGTTTATAATAGTCAAGGATAAACAGTAACTGAGAGTTTGTAACCAAGAGAACAGCTTTGCAGGAAATACTAAGGGGAGTGCTACAGCCTGAAAAGAAAAGACAAGATAGAGAGACTTGGAAGAAAGTCTATAAATAAAGATTATATCAGTAAAAAACCTTATAACAAGAGCAGTAAAAATATGATATGACAGATAAAACCCAAAGGTCAAAAATGGGTGGAGTAAGGAAGAGAGTGTAAACTATAATGTAAACTATAATCCACGCGGTGCAGTAGTGCTCCAAAATGTATTCACCAAATGGAATGAATGGGCCACAGTGATGAAAGAGGTTGTTGATATGGAAGGACCATGTGGGGGGGGGGGGGTGGGAAGTGGGGTATGTGGGAACCTCTTATATTTTTTAATTTAATGTTTTTGTGATTTATGTATCTTTAAAAAAAAAAGACAATTTATTACTGAAAAAAAAATGGGTGGAGTAAGAACTGCCTTTACAGTAATAACAATGAATATTAATGAACTAAATACCCCAAACAAAAGACACAGACTGCTGGAATGGATAAGAAAATATAAGCCATCTCTATGCTATCTACAAGAGACTCACCTTAGATCCAAGTGTGGCTGAGCATGAGGGTTTCAACTTCGCTCAGGCCCGAGAGTCGGGGGGGCTTGCTCCTGCCGATCCTCCAGCGGGGGGTGCCCCGAGAGGGAGCACCGGATCTCCAGGCGTGGGGGACGCGCGGTTGAGGAAAAACCACGGAGACCGCTTGAGCGCAAGAACAGGTCTGCTTTATTGCGGAAGTACACTTAGTTATATAGGGTTGGGTAGAGGGAGGAGTGTGATGAAGGGAGGGTTATCTACTGGGCGGCTGTGGATAAGCTAAAGCTGATGGACCGACCTGAGGTAAGCAGTTACTGGGGAAGAGGGCAGATTGTAGGTTGGCAATATGGGCGGGACTGGCGGGAAGGACGGCGGAGGCTGGAAGGGGAGGAGGGGTGGAGAAAGGCGGTAACAATTGCTCCTTTTGTTTTAAAAAGAAATAGAAGCAACAGGTTTTGGTGCACACGGTGGGTGTAAGTGACTCGGTGTGCGTAGCAACAAGAGACAAGGATTATGAGGAAGAGGAGGAAAAGGAGGTCATAGGGACGGGTATTGGGGTGAGACGAGGGGCGGAGGGAAACCACGAGGGCCGGCCGGCCGTGAGCGGACATCATAGCATCTGGCCAGGACGCATGTGTCCGCCATTAGGGTCGGCGCACGCCGGCGCCTGGCGCGCGCCGAGCCTTGCCAGCGAAACGGGCCCGTGATGTCCTCGAACCCCCCGCCCGAGGGGGAGGAATAGTTGGGGAGAGGTGAGGGGAGGAAGACAAGAAGCTATAGGCGTGCGGTCCAGAGCAGGTGGCGAGGGCGGAAGGGGCGAGGTGGATGGCTGGGGGGGGGACTCAGTGGTGGCGAGGCGTTGGTAGTGGACTTGTACAAAAGAGCTGAACACTGCATTGGCCTGGTCTTTGGCAAGGTGGACTATCCTTTTGATGGCCCAGGGGCCCACAGTGAGGGCTAGAAGGATAATGATAAGGGGGCCTAGGAATGGGAGCAGGTATGGGAGGAGAGAGTGGAAGAATGTAGAGGAGTAGTTGTCGCGTTCTCTTTGGCGTCGTTCCAGGCCTTCGCGGACCTTTTGTAGGCTATTTTCTGAGAGGCCGGTGGTGTCGGCGTATACACAACACTCTTCTCAAAGGGCGGCGCAGAGGCCCCCCTCTTTGAGCAGGAGGAGGTCAAGGCCGCGGCGGTTCTGGAGGACAACCTCAGAGAGAGAGCTAAGGGAGTTTTTTAGATGCTCAACAGCCTCTTGGAGATAGGTAATATCTTGATCGACTGCCTGTCGGAGGGAGGAAAGAGAGGCGGATTGCGTAGCAAGGGCGGCGATCCCTGTGCCTGCTCCAGCAAGACCTAAAAAGGTGGCGACGGTAAGAACAGCAGTAACAGGCTCCCTTTTTTGAATGTGGGAAGAGACGAGAGGGCAGAGGACTGCAGCAACAGCTAGAAGCTCGCCCACTTGAACAGAAAAGTCATTTGCGAACAGCAGTTGCCGTGGCTCAGGATTCTCAGGAGTGTATATGATGGCAGCAAACGCCGTTTTTGAGGCATCTGTGAAGGCAGTGATGGCTGAAGGGATCGGGTTCCGTGCGGGCAATGGACGGAACGGGTTGGAAAACGCCAAATGAGACATTCCCTGCAGCAATCGGTGATGAGGATAGTGGTTATCAAAGGAGCCGCGAAAGAGCTCTACTAGGCTCTGCATTTGGGCATTGTTCATGATGAGGGAGGTAACTTCCTTGGCATCTAAAGGCCAGACAATGGTGTGTGGCGGGATGCCATACGTTTGTATGGAGAGAAGTACTAAGTCAGTGGCCAACGTGATCCAGGCCCTTGTAAAAGGGCAGATTTTCGGGAGTTTGCTCTTTGACGTATGCAGAAAAAGGAGAGGGCCATCTTGCCACAAGAGACCTGTGGGAGTGATTGGCGTTGGCAGAACTAAAGCCAAAATTGGAAGGTTAGGGGAGAACCACTCCAGGCGGCACTGCTGCAGAGCGGCGCTAACTTGCTGGACGACTTCTCGAGCAGCAGGAGTGATGGTGATGCTGCGGGTGGCTGCAGTTGGTGGGCTGTCTTTGGTCTGCAAGAGCTCGAAGAGGGGTTGCATCTGCGCTGTTGTGATGGGCAGCGCCGAGCGAAGCCAATTGATTTGCCCGCAAAGTTGCTGGAGCTCGGTTAGCATCATCTTATCAGAAAGGTGGATTTTTGGGCTTGCGGGTTGGATGAACCGATGAAAATGAAAGCCTAGGAATTGAAAAGGAGGCTGGAGGTTTATTTTGTCAGACTGCACAGTAAGCCCGAGGCTGGAGAGGTTTGTTATTATTGCCGAGAGCAGATCATTGAGGAGCGCACTGGAGCTCGCTGCTAAAAGAAGGTCGTCCATGTAGTGGAGGATGTATGTGTGCTCCGGATTGAACTTGGAGCGCAGCGGCTCAACAGCATGGTTGACATACAGTTGGCACATAGTCGGGCTGTTGCGCATGCCTTGAGGCAATACTCGCCATTGAAATCGCTGAGCTGCGCCTTGGTGGTTGATGCGTGGAACCGTGAACGCGAATCTCGGACAGTCCCGGGGGTGAAGAGAAATAGAGAAAAAGCAGTCCTTGATGTCGATGGTCGCCGCGTGAAAATGCTGGGAGACTGCGGTGGGATGCGGGCATCCTGGCTGAGGTGATCCCATTGGCTTGATATGCTTGTTGATTTCGCGGAGATCGTGGAGAAGGCGGTATTTGCCAGTGCTCTTTTTGCTGATGACAAAGACTGGTGAATTGTAGGGACTAGTGGATGACTCTATATGCCCTGCTTGTAGCTGCTCTTCGACGAGGGCAGAGAGAGCTTGGAGCTTGTGAGCTGGGAAGGGCCACTGCTCGACCCAGATGGGCTCCTCTGTGTCCCATTCCAGAGGGATAGGGTCAGGTTTTGAGATGGGAGCAGTGGCCCCTAGAAGGGGGGGCAGCGCAGCTGAGAAGGCTTCTGTGATGATTCGGGCCTTTAGCTGGCTGAGGACATCTCTCCCCCATAAGATGGTTTGGACAGACGAAAGGACGAGTGGGCGAATTTGGCCTTCGTGGCCTTCTTGGTCGCTCCAATGCAGAGGCTGGGATGTTTTCCAGGAGGTGGCGGCCCCAGTGGCGCCGATGACTTGAGGGCCAGTTTCCAGGGGCCAGTGATTGAACGCAGCGCTTTCGAAGAGAACACAGGAGACTTCAGCGCCGGAATCCAGGAGCCCATCGAGCCATTGCCCATCGATTTTAAGCTTTAATGAGGGTCTCTGGCAGTGCGTGATGGGCATTGTCCACATTATGGCTTGGGAATTCCTCTGGGGGCCTCTTGGGGGTGGGGCTGAGGCCTGCCCCACTGGGAGTTTAAAGGCTGCTGGGAACCTTGGGTGGAACGGCAGTCGCGGGCCCAGTGATATCCTTTCCCACAACGCGGACATGGCGTAGAAGGGCCCCTTGGCCGCCGCAACGGCGGGTCTGAGCGAGGCGCTGGGCCTGGCTGAGAGCACTCGCGGACAAAATGGCCGGGCTGGCCGCATCGAAAGCAGACGGAAGTGGAGGTGGATGAAACAGCCATGGCAGACGCAAAGGCAGCGGTGAGCGTTTTGACTTGCGGGTCGACGTCGCGGCAAGCAAGGACCCACTCGTGCAGAGCTTTATCACGTATGGGAAGGACTATGGCTCGGAATGGCGCAAGGCATCCGTCTATGATAAGTTCTTTGGCCAGCGCAAACTGGGCATCCTCGCTGGAAATCTTCCGCTGACAGGCTTCCAGGACGCGGGCGACAAATGCTGGGAAGGTCTCATTGGAGTCCTGAAGCAGCTGCGCAAGCTTGGTGGGCTGCTTGGTGGAAACTAGAGAGAATGACCGCTGGACGAGGACTTTTACCCGGTGCCAAAACCCTGGGTCAATTTCGAGATAAGAATGAGGGTTTGCATAATTGTTGGTGCCCGTGTATGCATCGGAGGGATCGAGGACGCCGGCTTGGGCATTTTCCACGATTTGCCGGTCAACAGCCGCTTGGTAATGGGCGCCCCATTCAATGAATTGACCCGGCGTTAAGATGGCACGGGCTAGTGCAATCCAGTCATATGGGAGAACGAGTTGGGTCCCCAACTCCTCAAGTAGTTGCTGCGCATAAGGGCTGCCAATCCCGTCTTCCTTTACAGCTTTGCGGAGGGTTCTGACCTCTTCCGCTGTAAAGGGTAGCCAAGTTTGGGGTCGCTGTGGCGTAGGCTGTGGATTCAGCGGATACAGCTGAGGGGTTGGAGGAGGTGTGGCACCGGGGACCGATGGAGCAGCCAAGGCAGGTGAAGGACTATTGCCGTACGGCGGCGGCAAGGGATAAGCGGAACACGGGTGAGAAAATGGCGGCTTAGCGGCTTCCGGGCGACAACAAGATGGCGGTGGGACCCTTCCGGGCACCGGCCAAGATGGCGGAGCAGCTACATCCGGCAGCGGACAAGATGGCGTAAGGGGCGCTTCCGGTTTAACGGAAGATGGCGACCATGCAGTTTCCGGGCCCGAACCGGATGCTGACTGGGCAGGAAGAGGCGGGTAAAGGCAGGAGGAGGACAAAGGCGCCGGCGAAGAAGAAGCCGGATGCGTGCCATCTTGGGCAGAAATGGAGGAAGAAGGCGGGAGTTCGCCATCTTGGGGAGCGGCAGGGGTGGTTTCTGTCTGCTGCGGAGAGCTCAGGCGGGGAGGTTCGCGCTCGAGAGCGGCAGCAAGTTGGTCAGACAGAGAGTCATTGTCGGCGGGCTCATCGGGATCACAGTCTAGAGGCCATTTGGGAGAAGCTTCATAAACGGCTTCTGTTGGAGCACCAAGGAGACAAGCGCGAATGGCAACGAGAACGGGTAAGAGGCCTGTTGGGAAGGCGCGTTTCTCGTGCTCCATGGCAGAGGTGACTCGATCTATGAGACGCGAGTACGTATCTGGGCTCCAGAGTTGACAGGTAGCGAGCCACGGATTAAAAGGGAGCAAGAGATCCCAGTACTTTTGGAGCTGCCGCAGGGAGACGCGGACTCCATTGGCATCGAGCAGGGCAGCGAGGGCCCTGACTTGAGGCGCCTGACGCAATGACAAAGAGGCGCCCATGACGAGATAGGAATGGGACGACGGCGAGGGGTCCCTACCTGGAGATGAGGAAAGCCGTCACGATCACAGCAGCAGCAGCAGCAGAGAGGGGCCGGGGGAGGAGCTGCCCCACGTTGTTGGGCGCCAATTGTGGCTGAGCGTGAGGGTTTCAACTTCGCTCAGGCCCGAGAGTCGGGGGGGCTTGCTCCTGCCGATCCTCCGGCGGGGGGTGCCCCGAGAGGGAGCACCGGATCTCCAGGCGTGGGGGACGCGCGGTTGAGGAAATACCACGGAGACCGCTTGAGCGCAAGAACAGGTCTGCTTTATTGCGGAAGTACACTTAGTTATATAGGGTTGGGTAGAGGGAGGAGTGTGATGAAGGGAGGGTTATCTACTGGGCGGCTGTGGATAAGCTAAAGCTGATGGACCGACCTGAGGTAAGCAGTTACTGGGGAAGAGGGCAGACTGTAGGTTGGCAATATGGGCGGGACTGGCGGGAAGGACGGCGGAGGCTGGAAGGGGAGGAGGGGTGGAGAAAGGCGGTAACACCCAAGTATACCAACAGATTGAAGTGAAAGGCTGGAAAAAAGATATTCCATGCATGCAGTAACAAACAAAACAAAACAAAACAAAACAAAAGACTGGAGTAGCTATACTTAGGTCAGATGAAACAGACTTTAAAAGCAAAACGGTTATTAAAAACAAGCACATTATATATTAATAAAAGGGGCAATTCACCAGGAAGAAATAACAATCATAAATCTATATGCACCTAACCAAGATGCCCCAGATTACATGAGGCAAACACTGGCAAAACTGAAGGGAGAAAAGGATGTCTCTACAATAGTGACAATTTCAATATACCACTCTCAGCATGGGATAGGATATCTGGGCACAGGATCAATAAAGAAACAGAGGGAAACGGACTTTGGCCCAGTGGTTAGGGCGTCCGTCTACCATATGGGAGGTCCGCGGTTCAAACCCCGGGCCTCCTTGACCCGTGTGGAGCTGGCCATGCGCAGTGCTGATGCGCGCAAGGAGTGCCGTGCCACGCAAGGGTGTCCCCCGCGTAGGGGAGCCCCACGCACAAGGAGTGCGCCCGTGAGGAGAGCCGCCCAGTGTGAAAAGAAAGAGCAGCCTGCCCAGGAATGGCGCTGCCCACACTTCCCGTGCCGCTGACGACAACAGAAGCGGACAAAGAAACAAGACGCAGCAAATAGACATCGAGAACAGACAACCAGGGGAGGGGGGGAAATTAAATAAATAAATAAATCTTTAAAAAAAAAAAAAAAAAGAAACAGAAAGCTTAAGTAATATGATAAATGGACTAAACCTAATAGATATATATAGAACATTGCACTCCAAAACAGCAGGATATACATTCTTCTCAAGTGTTCATGGATCTTTCTCCAGGATATTTGTTGGGTCACAAAGAAGATATCAATGAATTCAACAAGATAAAAATTATACAAAGTACTTTCTCTGATCTTTACGGAATAAAGTTGGAAATCAACAAGAAGCACAAAAAGGGAAAATTCACAAATATATGGAGACTAAACAACACACTGTTAAATAATCAGTGGGTCAAAGAAGAAATTATGAAAAAAATCAATAAATATCTCGAGACAAATGAAAATGAGAACACAACATATTAGAACCTATGAGATACAACAAAGGCAGTGCTGAGAGGGAAATTTATAGTCCTAAATGTATACACTAAAAAAGAAGAAAGAGCTAAAATCAATTACCTAACAACACAGCTGGAGGAACAAGAAAAAGAACAGCAAACTATTCCCAAAGCAAGTAGAAGAAATGAAATAAAAAAGATCAGGGCAGAAATAAAAGAAACTGAGAACAACAACAACAAAAAGTAGAATTAACAAAACCAAAAGTTGTTTCTTTGAGAAGATTAACAAAAATTGATAACCACTTAGCTAGACTGACCAAAAAAAAGAGAAGCAAATAAATGAAATAATAAATGAAAATGGAGATATTAGTACTGACTCCACAGAAATAAAAGAGAGTATAAGTAGATATTATGAACTGCATGCCAACAAACTAGACATTGTAGATGAAATGGAAAAATTTCTAGGAAGGCACTAACAACCTACACTGACCTTAGAAGAAAGACAAGACCCCAACAAATGAATCACAAGTAAAGAGATTGAATCAGTCATCTAAAATCTTCCTGCAAAGAAAAGTCCAGGACAAGATGGTTTCACAAGTGAGTTCTACCAAGCATTCAAAGAAGATTTAATTCCAATCTTACTCAAGCTCTTCCAAAAAACTGAAAAAGAAGTACCACTACTAAACTAATTCTATGACGCCAACGTCACCCCAATACCAAAGCCAGATAAAGACAATATGAGAAAGAAAATTACAGGCCCATTTCCCTATAAATACGGATGCAAAAATCCTCAACAAAATACTTGATAGTCAAATCCAACAACACATTAAAAGAACTGTTCATCAGGATGAAGTGGGTTTTATACCAGGCATGCAAAGTTGGTTCAACACAAGAAAATCAATCAGCATAATACACCACATTAATCAATCAAAGAAGAAAAATCACATAATCCTACTGATTGATGAAGAAAAGATATTTGACAAAAATACAGCATCCTTCTTGATAAAAATATTGCAAAAGATAGGAATTGAAGGAAACTTTCTCAACATAAAGGCCACACATGTACTTAATGGTAAAAGATTGAAAGCTTTCCCACTGAGATTAGGAACAAGACAAGGATGCCCAGTCACCACTGTTCAATATAATGCTAGAGGTTCTAGCTAGAGCAATCAGGCAAGAAAAAGAAATAAAAAGCATCCAAATAGGAAAGGAAGAAGTAAAATTTTCATTATTTTGTAGGTTATATGATCCTATACCTAAAAAGTCCCCAAAAAGTCTACAACAAAGCTGCTAGAGCTGAAAAACAATTTCAGTAGAGTGGCAGGATACAAGATCAATATGCAAAAATTAGTGGTGTTTCTATACACTAGTAACATGTAATCTCAGGAGGAAGACAGGGAATAAAACTATTTACAATAGCGATTAAAAGAATCAAATATTTAGGAATAAATTTAACCAAGGATACAACTCTCTTGTATTCAGAAAACTACAATGCATTGCTAAAAGAAATTTTAAAAAGACCTAATTAATTGGTAGAACATTCTGTGCTCATGGATTGGAAGAATAAATATCACTAAGATGTCATTTCTACCCAAATTGATATACAGATTCTATGCAATCCCAATAAAAATTCCACCAGTATTTTTTCAAGAAATGGAAAACACAATAATCAAGTTTATTTGGAAGGGTAAAGGGACATTATTTTTTTTTAAAAAAACAGGAAACAATAAATGCTGGAAAGGATATGGAGAAATAGGAACACTTCTTCACTGTTGATGGGAATGTAAAACAGTGCAGCCTCTGGGGAAAACAGTTTGGCAGTTCCTCAGGAAGCTAAATACAGAACTGCCATATGATCCAGCAATTCTTCTACCAGAAATATATCCAGAAGAATTGAAAACTGTGACGCAAACAGATATTTGCACACTGATGTTCAGAGCAGCATTATTCACAATTGTCAAAAGATGGAAACAACCTAAATGTCCATCAACCAATGAATGGACGAACAAAATGTGGTATACACACACAAAGGGATACTAAGCTATATTAAGGAGAAATAAAATTGGAATACATATGATAACATGGATGAACCTGGAAGACATTATGCTAAGTGAAATAAGCCAAACACAAAAGGACAAATATTGCATGATCTTAATAATAAGAACTAAAGATGAAGAATAAGCATATGGAGTTAAAGCCTAGAGTATAGGTTATTAGGAGATAAGAGGAAGGCTGAAAAGGAGTATCGATGCTTAATGTAGAAGTTTTAATTAACTTGACTATAAAAGTGTGGAAATTGATAGAGTTGATGGACCACATTAGAGTAGAACTAACACGCTCATTTATAACAGGATTATAGCTGAAAAGGGTAGTCTAGGGATATAAGTATCAATTGAAAGTTAAGCTAGAGAATAATCTAAGGACTGAATTATAAGGTGAACCCAGAGGTAGATGAGAATTGTGGTTAACAGTACAAATGCAAGAATGTCCTTCTGTGAACTAGAAAGGATATATGTCACTATTGCAGGGTGGTAGGAATATGGAGAAGCATGGGAAAAATACAATTAATGTAACCAATAAACTATAGTCAACAGCAATATTGTAGTATTGCATCAAAGCCAAAGATGTGCTGTGTTAATAGAAGGGTATAGAAAAAATATGCCTAATGTACACTATGTTCCATAGTTAGTGGTAACAGTCTGATGATATTATCTCATAATCTGTAACAAATGTTCCACAACAGTGTGGTGTGTTGGTAAAGGAGTGCTATATGAGAATTCCACACATGTGCATGATTGTTATGTAAGTTCACAACTTATGTAATAAAAAAAATTTTTTAAATAGAAAAAAAAAAGACAATACATACTGGGAAAAATATTTGTCAAAAATGGACAAAGGACAGGAACAGTCATGTCATAGAAAAAGAAATGCAAATGGTAGCAAAAGTAAATTTAAAAGAAAAAATTTTAATGAGAAAAAATTAAAATAGCCTAGAGAGAGTATGGGAGTAATGTACATCACCACTGGTGAGAGTGAGAATTGTTTTATTCATTTATCCTTAACACCAAACTCAGTACATTGCCATAAGTTGGTCTATATGAATTTTACAGAGTATATTATAATATATTTGGAAGAAATCAGAGTACCAAGATAGCAACACAGGAGAAGACTATTATCTTCATGACTTCAGATGCCTATAAGATATTTGGGGTAAGTGGCTGTGGCTCAAGTGACAAGGCTCCACCTACCATATGGAAGAACCTGGGTTTGATCCCAGGGGTCTCCTGGTGGAAAAAGAAGAGAGAGCATGCCTGCACGGCGAGCCGAGTGCCTGCACGGTGAGCCGAGTGCCTGCACGGAGAGCCAAGTGCTCATGTGTGAGCCAAGTGCCCACGCAAATCCCCGTGTGGCAAGCCAGTGCCCACACAGCAAGCCAGTGTCTGCGCGGTGAGCCAAGTGCCACATGAGTACCTGTGTGGAGAGCTGAGTGTCCACATGGTGAGCCAAGTAGCCAAGTAAGGAGAGCTGCCCAGTGCAAAAAAAATGCAAACTGCCCAGGAATGGCGCCGCACACACGGAGAGCAGATGCAGCAAGATGACAGAACAAAAAAAAGACCCAAATTCTGGGTGCCACTGACAAGAATGCAAGCGGGCACAGAAGACCACATAGCAAATGGACACAGAGAGCAGACAACTGAGGGCAACCGGGGGGGGGGGGGGGGGGGGGAGGGGAGAGAAATAAATAAAAAATAAATCTTAAAAAAAAAATTGCCAAAATTTGGAGGCAACCAAGATGTTCTTTAAAAGGTGAGCATCCATACATGGGGAATATTATTCAGCAATAAAAACAAATGAGCTAACAAGCCACAAAAAGACATGGAGGATCCTTAAATGCCAATCTGAAATGGTTACATACCATACAATTCCAACTATATGACGTTCTGAAAAAGGCATAGCTAGAGAGATAGTAAACAGATCAGTAATTGCTAAAAAATCAAGTCCCTTAATTAAAAAAAGAGTGTCTTAGAAAATGAGGGTTAAAGAGATATGTTCTTAACATTAAAAAAAAAGCTACATATAAGTATATAACCTAAGTCATTCTTAATGGTGAAATACTAAATGTACTACCATTAAAGTCAGGGTAAGAAACAGACACTTGCTTCTATAATTCTAGCAACTATCCATAACAGTAGGAATTAATTTCCTAAGGAAGTGCAGGGCCTCAATGATGAAAACTACAAAATTTAACTCAGAGGCATAAAAAAAAGACTTTAATAAAGGGAGGTATATCATATTCCTAAACAGAATGATCATAAAGATGATACAATTGGGAAAATCAGTTCACTTAAGTACAGAAAATTAAAACTATATTCCTACCAAACACTGATGTTAAGGGAGAATCTAAAGATATTAAGAAAACTAAATGAGAAAGGTAAATCATGTAGTTAACAGAAGTAAACGTAGGAGGACATCTTTGAGGCCTATGGGCAAAGAAGGATTTCTTAAACACTAATTCAAGAATAAACTATAAAAACAGAGGATTCATGAATAGAGCCCTCCACACCATGGAGGTCAGTGCCTGTGGCAAAAGCCGCCTTGAGAGCTATTCCCTGGCTGGAGTTGGAAGCTCCATTTACCAAAATATGGGGGAGGAAGACAAGGCGTAGCACCGACTTCAGCTACTGACTAGCGGATTTGGTGAGCTGGAGTATAATCCTAGGAACAGCTAAACTTTGAGCCTGTCCAGGTCTGAAGGAAGCCAGTGGCTGCCATTTTGACTCTGCCCCTTGGCATAAGGGGAGGCCTGGCTGACTGGCTTCTTTCCACCAAGATCTGACTGCAGCCCTAACCTAGGCTCCAGCCCCACCTTCAGCAGAAAAGAAGGTGGCGGGACCTACACCTGGCTCTCCAGGCAACTGCAAGTGCTCTACACTGGCACAGACTGAATACTCGATCACCTGAGGCTGCATGCCTGCACCCCAATAGGATAGGAGAGGTGCTGGGTATCCTTGACCTCTGTAGGCAATGGA